>NW_004797385.1:1413655-1415548 GCF_000002075.1 Aplysia californica
CCCCCCCCAATAAAAAAACAAAACGGTAATAGCCTGAGTAAAATATTTTGACAAATGACAGAGGCCATTAAATTGTTATACATTAATGAAATAGTGTCTTAGACTTAGAGGATAGTCAAACTTCATGCAACTGTTCTAGTTCTTCTATAGGAAAATGCAACACGACGATGGTAGTGAGGAAAGTCAGCTGAACGACGGTAGTGAGGAAAGTCAGCTGAACGATGGTAGTGAGGAAAGTCAGCTGAACGATGGTAGTGAGGAAAGTCAGCAGAAGGAACAGTGAGGCAGAGCAGCTGAGCTATTGTTTAAGTAAGGCACTGTACTGTGGGTGCTGAGTCGTGGGGTGGGATTTATTTCTGCCCATTATTCTACCAGTTACTTTCCTTATATTTTCTTCAATGTCTCTAATTTTTCGGGTAAATTACTGAAAACATGTTATGTCAAACCCATTTGTCAACCTCCAACGTGTTCGAAATATTCACCCTCGACCAAAATGTTTATCGTTTTCTGTAAAAAAACAAAAAAACCTTTGTAAACGTAAAAATGTCAACCCTACATGAATGATAAAAGGGAGACTGAGCAACCACAAAATACTAAACACCCACAGTAGTCCGTGAACTTACATGACGACGATAACATGTATGACTGTGACACACAGTAGTCAGTGAACTTACATGACGACGATAACATGTATGAATGACTGACGCACAGTAGTCCGTGAACTTACATGACGACGATAACATGAATGACTGTGACACACAGTAGTCAGTGAACTTATATGATGACGATAACATGTATGACTGTGACGCACAGTAGTCAGTGAACTTATATGATGACGATAACAAGTATGACTGTGACGCACAGTAGTCAGTGAACTTATATGATGACGATAACATGTATGACTGTGACGCACAGTAGTCCGTGAACTTACATGATGGCGATAACATGTATGACTGTGACACACAGTAGTCCGTGAACTTACATGATGACGATAACATGTATGACTGTGACACACAGTAGTCCGTGAACTTACATGACGACGATAACATGTATGACTGTGACGCACAGTAGTCCGTGAACTTACATGAGATGACGATAACATGTATGACTGTGACGCAGAGTAGTCCGTGAACTTACATGATGACGATAACATGTATGACTGTGACGCGGTCTCCATCAGTCCAACTTCTTGACATTATTCACCGACACGTAGTGATACAAAACAACCAGGAGGAACAGAGCCACTCCCAAGCCATTGGCGAAGATAGCGAGCTGCACGTCAGTGATCATTTTGAAGGACTGTGATTCTGTGAAAAAAATTTCTAAAATTCATAGAAATGTTATTTTGGAAAGGTCTGAATGTACAGTATTAACATTAACAGTAACACGATATATAATGCAGATAGGGGTTGAGTTTATAGTGAACACAAGTTGTCATGCACCACTTTAGGGACACAGTTAAAGTTAAAGTGACTTACAAGGGTTACATTTCTACATGATTTTCATTTTGTAAATATTCAATGGATAATCCTTGTCATGCAATATTTCGTTCTGGCCGGAAATCAAAATAACATTATTGTGATAAAATGGTCCCTGATATTTTACTCTCTCAACTTTTATCTGACCCAGCCAAAACTACATTTCCTAATAAAAGGAAAGGGTATAGCAAAATGCTTCAACAGTAGAGTAGATCAACTCTCACTCCAAGGTGGAAGTCGTGAAAGATCATTGACGATTGACGCAACGTCTCAGAAAAGAAGGCAGGAAGGCAGATGGTAGGCCGAAACATCAAAGAGAAAACATGTAGGTAGCGTAAACACGGCCTCGCGAGCACTCGCGGCCTTCCGACCGCGTGGTATCGGTGAAATCGGGGTAATTCCGATCGCTGTTTCT
>NW_004797385.1:1416801-1417851 GCF_000002075.1 Aplysia californica
CCCCCCCTTCCGCTTTTTCTTTACTTTGTCTTTGAGGTTCCTTATCTTTCCAGACCAAATTAATATCATTGCTGCCTGCCATTCTTTTAAACAACCGCATTAATATCTTTTGAAGCATATTTCTCTTGTTTATCAATAATTCCTTTTCTTTCACTATGTGTATTTATAACGCCAGTGGTAACAACAGTAAATTTACCGAACATTTTGTGGCGATCCATACTTTTAAAACTTTCCCTGAGTGGTATGACGTTGAATGTTCATTTGCTATAACTATAATGAAGACATCCATATTTTTGAAAGAACAGAAACAATAGCAACAGTTGTGAGAGAAGCAAAAGGAAAAAAAGACAAAATGACAATGGCATCACATCTAGTGTTTTTGTGACATCTCGTGTGCAATCCTAAGTATCGATAGGAAAATAATATCATACGATCCTTGATACTACGATATTTCTAGCTACGATATCTAACTCCTCACCAGAAAGAGTTCACACCTGAGGACCAAACCGAAACTTTCGATTTTGTAACACAAACAATCAGTTACGAAGAACTTAACCTTTCTGACATGGGCATGGGTAGTTAGTGGGTATTTTTGCTGTACGAACATTGAGATTACAAATCATCATGGGAAACTGGCAGTTGGAGGTTTTTCGGGTAAGGTTGTAACGTATCTCATGATGTAAAAAAATGAACATTAAATTCTTTATCGGTTAGAAACTGTACTTTGCAGTCTAGATTCTAGATCAGAATCTAGATTCTAGATCTAGTTTGTGTTGACTTTGACTTCACTTGTTCATTGTTATTGTTGTTACGTATTATTATTGAATAGTATTTTATGTTTTTGATAAGTGATTTTCCACAAATTTCCACGTTATGATAGGAATATAATGATGTAGATCTGTCCTTTAGTCAGTAAAAGTGATAGATCAAGATAAATTTGAAAGTGGCTATTCTCACCGGCCACCTCTATATTCTATTCTCACCCGGGGTGAGAATAGTGCAGGCGGGTCTTGTGGCTATTCTTACCCGGTGCGCGTGTCAACAAATTTT
>NW_004797385.1:1419088-1420876 GCF_000002075.1 Aplysia californica
TAGCAGAACAGTGTCTTTAGAAAAGGGTGGGCATACTCAACTGTAGGCCTACCGTGTTGTGTGTAGAACCAGAAGCTATGACTTGACTGCAGCAGATGTGCAACGCCCCGACTGACCTTGATTCACAGCTTCACCCTTGACAATCAACTAAATAATAAAATTGCTAAAATATACATGATATAACGCACCAAATAAGGTTCTACAGGAGCAACTTTGCTTGTTTTGAGATGCTGGTTCCGAATATGAAATCAGTTTTTACCTACGAGAATTATTTTTAAAATTTTGAGTCCTGAGTTTAGTTCTGCGTGGCGGCAAGTTTCAAAGTGAATCTACGTCACAGCTCGTCTCACTCAAGTGTGACCGAGATCGCACGGAAAATATCAAGCAGCGCTTGATTTCTCGGCCGAGTCTCCAAACCATCGTTCAATTGTCCAAATTTTGTACAATTTTGTGGTTACACCTAACGATTTATCGTATGATCGCTATATCGTCCAGTTTTTGTACAATTTATCGTTTCGTGTAACCGGGCTTTTAGTTTTGCTGCAGTCAGCTCACACATGAACCACTAAAACTGTCGCAAATCAATTATTTTCAAGAAAATTTCAAACTGCAAGATATCAAATTATGGGTTGAAATGCGCCCCTTTAACCCCTGGATTTTTTTGTAATTATAGATCTAGGGAGGCATGTGTAAGTCTACTGATAATGTCTGGGATACTCATTGCAAACAGTAGGCAACAGACAGCGAGCTAGAACAACGATTAAAAAGGATGAGAAGAGAGACAAGAAGAGAAAGAGAGTAAGAAAAAAAGAGAAAGAAAAGGGTTATTTTGAAAGGTTGATTCATTTGACTATCTACAAAAACTGACTTTCTATGCTTGATTTTCTTTTTGTGGGGAAAGTCCTCAATATTAATCATGTAGCCTATGCAGATATCTAATGTAAATTGAATAACTCAATCAAGATGGGGTATTGTGTGTAGGCCCTATAGATAGTTTAGTTATTGTTTCATCAATATAATTAATTATGACTTTTTTCTCAAATGATTTCAGATGGCTGTGTACATTTCTTTTCCTGTGGGTCTTTTCTACTTTTTCAACCAGCCTTCCTTCTTTGAAAACTGGATGATGGAAAAGAGGGTAAGCATAATATATATATATATATATATTTATATATACACACACAGATCTATGCATTTGTTGGTAAATATTTCAGTGTTGTTTAAAACTGAAATTATTAAAACTTGTAAATTAATGTGTCAGTTGTTGTGTGATAGTGATGTGTGTCTCTAAGCCTTTAGATTGATCAAATCTGTGTGATTTGTAAAACACATGGTGTGACGGATCGCAGAATATAGAAAAATTACCTTTTACCTCTGGTGGTTTTATTTTATGAAGTTTATGCCTAAAATTTAATAAAATTAATGCCTTGTTCCACAGGTGTGTTTATATTTAGTTATATTTTTTAGCAGAGAGGTAAATCATAAAAGTCACAGGCAGACTTCCTCTTTTTTTTTTGGTTGTTTTTTGTAACTGAAACTAAGGTCATATGAGCGTGAGGGACACTCCAAACATTTTCAGTTGGTAGGAAATTTTGGATTTTGTCCGGAGCCTACTCTTATCGATTTTAGACCATCAAGGGATCTTTAACGTGCGCAACTTGCACACGGGACCTCCGAGATTTTTCGGCCTTCTTCGAAAAGGCTAGGAGTAGATCTTTCCTACCAGAAGATCAGGGGTGTGGCTGAAAAACAGCAGAAAAAAGGAGCCAAGGAGTAGCAGTAGAAAGG
>NW_004797385.1:1420976-1424902 GCF_000002075.1 Aplysia californica
TATGGGAGTGTACCAATCTGCTGTTTGGGTAGGCTGACAAAAACCCTTTTTTCAGGGATTAGCCTAGCTGGTAGTAGACATTAAATGAAACGATCGATAAAGAAATTTATAGCACTTTGTTGAAATTTTTTAATTTTTATTTATTATACTGAATCGTAGGCCTGCCATCGAGTTCGCCTGTTTTGGCCTTGGCTCAAACGTACAGACTTAGAATCCAATCTGGCAATTGGAAAACCCAATATTTTAGATTCGAGAGTTGCCCCCCTTAGGAAATTTTTCTCTGTTTACAAACCATTACATGATGTTCGGCTTGGTCTTCTATTTGTTCTCAGTCATGCCGAAATTTCAAAAGAAGACTGTTGAAAGGATTCTGAACTTTGTAAGTTGCACCCCATTGTATATCCAGCTGTTTATCTTCATTTGTCGTCGATCTGTTTTTATGATTTTGCCTCGTCCCTGACACACACCTTGTCTTCCGTCAGCTTCGTAAACTATTCCCAGCCTCAACATGTTGCTACAGGCCCACCTGACTGAATGAATGACACAATGTGACAATATGTAGGCCTATTGCTAGATCTACATTGTATGTCTATCGGAAGGACAGACAGACAGACATGATTTGACTTTGACAGGCGAGTTGCGTGAATATTGTGTTTCTGCATATTCTGTTACCTGAAGTATGTGATTAAATGGTTTATCCTAAGTCTCAGATTGCATGTCTTCTACTGTATTTCAAATTCTAATATGTTCTTGTGGGTGGTTGGTGGGTGCTCAGGTGTGGGGTGGACTCTTTTTGGCTGAGTGGACCATCTTGTTATGTACTGTCTTTGAAAATACGCACTTTTGTGGTGCCGCAGTTTGATTCTTAGATTGTCTCTGTTGCCAAACTTTACTTTGTTATATTTTACATGTATTTTGCTGGCAGCAGTGTATAACTAGTCAATAAAACACCATTATATAGGATGACTTGGAATGAATTCAGCTAATGTACAGAGCTACGGCTTCATTTTGAGACTAAATTCAACAAGATGTTAGATATCATTCTTCTGAAAATGTGAATTGATATCAAAATATTTTTTGTTGTTGTCTGATTAGTTTTGGTAGGCCTTCTGAATTGATATATAAAAAATTTGTACTTTTCACTCTTGTTTTCTTTCCTCTTTCCTTGTTTCAGGAGAGGATATTCCCTGCGGTAGATCCAAATGCAGTAAGTATCTTGTCACAGGACAATTTGTCATAGAGAGCAGGGGTGTTTTTTTTTCTCAATAGCCTGTGGTTTTCTTTCTTTTATACTTATGTCTTTCCTATTTTTATTTATTTATTTATTAATTTTTTTTAAAATTAATTGATTAATTAATTTATTTATCTATTTGCGGGGGTGGGGGGTTTTATGTCTTAAATTCTTACTGTCTTTTCACTGATTTATGTTGGGCTTTCTTTGTCTTTCTTCGGGTTCTTGTCAGGGAATTGTAACTTTTTACTTTGAAGAAACTTTTGTAAAGTTATTGTGCTTCGCTTGAGTGGGGTTTTGGGTTTTTTTTTCTATACTCTTGTTATACTCCACTTCTACTACTACTTGATGGGGTGTATATATATATATATATATATATATATATATATATATATATATATATATATATATATAAGTTAGTGTCTCTGTCAGTCGAGAAAAAGAAGTAGCTCTGTTTGACCTCATTTCACAGAGACAGTAAAAAACACACATGCTCTTATTTTTCTTTTGTGACAACAAGATCAGACTGCTTCTCAAAACTTGTCCACTGGAAGAATGTTCACTTAATTCATTTTCATTTTATGAATCCACTGATTTTAACACTATCCCTACAAAGATTTGTTACAGGTGGTAGAAATTTGAATCTTTCTTGAACTCAAATGTCAATGTGTGTAATATATGTGCGGCACTATTTCTGTGTAATTGATGTTTTATAGGATTTTATTTGCTTTACAATAAGGGACCTTTTCCTCTAGGCTAAAGACACTTTGTCGTTTCAGGAGACAGAAATAACATTCTAATAGCTCGAATCTGGAGTTACCTCCATTAGTAGTTTATGACTATATCCAGTGGCGGTGGGTAGTGAAGGGCTCACGGGCTTGAGCCCCTACCCCCTCCCCACCCACCACCCCCAACTCTATCCCAAAGTAAATGAAAGTTTCTCCATAATGAAATAAGCAGTTGAAACCGTTATGACCGCACGCAATGAACACAGAGTGATCAACTTGGCGGCTTGCTTGCTTATCCGAAGTTATCCAATCACTGTTGTCACCGCTTACTACTATAGTAACCCAGCAACCAATCAAAGGTTTTTAGGGCTCAGCAAAGATGAGCCCTTTTCCCACAGCCCGTCCTTCATGAAACTCTTCTTGTAAAAAGGTAGAAGACTGGGGAAAAATAAAACTGTACCAAGGGCTCACGCTCTCCTAGCCCTGACAATGGGGTGAAAGTTTACGACACACTTTCCCCCACTGACACAGATACCTATGCGCTCATTGGTTCTTTGTTCGGTGCGTTCAACTTTCTCGACTACACGGCCTAATCCAGCTCATAGAATTATTACGTTTGAAGTGCTGTGTGTGCTTGTTTGTGTTTGTGCCGCTGAGATTTAACAGTTATAAATCAGGTCGAACTACTTTGTAAGGCAACTTTTTCATCACACGAAAACTAATTAGAGGAAATTTGGAGGTGAATCAACAAGAATTTAACTAAGAACAAAGAGATGGAAAACAAAGGCAACTCTTCTCGCTTGAATGGTTTTCAAACTGCCGTGGCTCACCGTGAGTATAGACAAATCATCACTGTTTAATTCTTATTTCTTGCTATTTGGTGGTAAAGATCTGGTAGCAACCTAAGCCCCAGCCAAATTTGGGTCCACCCACCGCCACTGACTATATCATGTGAGTATTCTCACTTTCAACACTTATATATATAAGATGTCATATTTTTTTTTCTTCCATCCACCAGCAAAAGATAATTGACGACTACATTGAGCATCTGGAAATCAAACAAGAAAGGCAGTGGATCGCAGCCCAGCAAGCCAAGAAAGCCAGTCAGGCATGAGTGCACAGCTGGTGTGGTTGGGTTGTTTGTGTGGTTGGGTTGTTTGTGTGGTTGGGTTGTTTGTGTGGTTGGGTTGTTTGTGTCTTTGTTTCGGGTTGTTGTTTTTAAAAAATACTTCTTACAGAATACATGGCGAGAGTAGAAAACTGTAATTTTTCTTGCGAGGTTTTAATTGCACTTTCATGTTGTGAAGAATAGAGCAAATGATTGAGCTAAGATAGCAAAGTGTGTATCTTTCATCATCTAGGAAATCATTTAGATTTATGCGACGTTTTTTTTTGGTCATGTTGTGGTTAGGTTTATCTCCCCTTTCATTCAATGGGTTCTTGTACTTGAAGTTGTAGATTTTTTCATCACAGTCACAGTGATTTTTATTCTCATTGATACTTTTTTTTTCTTCGCAATTCATCATAGCAGTGTGTTTTGGGCTAAGAAATTGTATCAGTGATAGATTTGTTACGTTACACTGTACTTGGAGCTTGTATCATTTTCTCTTCAGTGTAAGTGACAATGTTAGGTAGTACAAAAATATTTGCATTTTGATCATTTGCTGTTCCATTATGATTATTTATATAACAGTAACAGCATTTTTTACCTTTAGTAATTATTTCATACTGTTCACTAACATGTATGTAAGTCTTGTATGGTGAGTGCGTGTGTTTGTGTGTGTTACTGCTATGATGAAATAGTGAGAAGTTATGAAAGGAAAGTGCATATTTTATCAATATTCTGAGTGCGATGTGTGGTGCAAAAAGAGTGAAGGACAGACAGACAGACATGATTTGACTTTGACAGGCGAGTTGCGTGAATATTGTGTTTCTGCATATTCTGTTACCTGAAGTATGTGATTAAA
>NW_004797385.1:1427197-1431481 GCF_000002075.1 Aplysia californica
TGATGTCATGCTGGACAAGAATCAGAGTCCGAATAGTCACTTCGAATTGCAAAATATTGAATTAAAGATGGTGAAATTAGAGGGGTTGGGTGTTTCCTCCTCTGGCTCTCCCCCTGAAAGTGAAACCCGCCACTGTTGCTATGCCTAGTTCACATTAATAGAAGTAAACACAGTGGGCCCACCAAAGTTCAATCCAGCCGAAAATGCAATCATTAAGATCAAATAAAGTTCATGATGAACCATCAATTATCTTAAACACTCATGAGTAGGGACAGAGTAGAGTCTAACTGTAGTGTAGTATAATTAGAACCTAGGTGGGGGTGGTATTACTCTATTACTACTTTTAAAATTTCTTTTGTCTTTCCATCTCTAGCACAAGATTCTGTATATATACGTATATTTTTGTAGGTAGTGTCAATTGCCACCGAGTCAGTGACGCGGTGACAATTGACAAAAATTGACTTTTTGTCAATTGCGTAGCTTATTGTGCTCGAGTGCATGGTGTTGTGCGTTCGCCTCTCTGTCCCTCTGTGTGTTTGTGTGTGTGTGTGTGTGTATGTGTGTCTTTTCCTGACCCCCGTCCCCCAATTTATGTTCCCCGATATAACGTGAATTTCTGCTTCAAGAGTTTGTGTGCGTTTGTGACCTTCTACTTCTAGAATTGCCTGTGTTGGTTCTACACCAGAGAGTTTACAGTAATACTATTATTACTGTAAACCCTCTCTGTTCTACACCAAAGTGTTGGCTAAGGCTAGCCTAGATCTAGGCCTACGTCTCATTGAAAACACGCCAAGCTGGTACCGTAGCTCTAGACTAGATGCTCATCCAATGAAATTAGTTGAGAACAAATTGACCCATTAGACACACATTATGTATAATGCTAAATAGATAGTGTTGTTTTCAGACTTGACACCGCTTCACTCGGTGGCAATTGACAAAAAGTAAATTTTTGTCAATTGCCACCACGTCACTCGGTGGCAATTGACGCTACCATTTTTGTAATAGCCTACATTTCTTTTTGTGTGTGGAATACACTTGTACTACTAGGCCATCTCCTGTCTTAACTGTCACGATTAGACACATTCAGTCTTCTTAGCCCCTACCTTTTATTGACAGTTTTCAGTAAGGCTTCATCTCATGTAGACTCCCGGCCTAAATCTAATCCTGTTTTTTAAATCTGTGTGGCAGATTTATGTTTGCTACTACTACCGTATGTTTTTTGTTATGATCCCTGAGAGTGAGACATTCCATTTTGGAATCTACTTGACTGACATTTTTTCTTGGATGCTGTTGACTACTTTACTTTATTCCAATGTCTGATCTTTGCTTATAATTTTGAACATTTGAAAACTTCTCCTTGATACTTATATAGTGGTATCCTATTAATGACTGATGTTTTACACCTCTAGTCTATTGACACATTGAGTTGACATAATAAATGATTTTGGAGCCTGTGCTTTGACTCTATTTATTGTCAAGGTCAAGGTAAGGAGAAAAATGAAAAACATATAATAAAATAAACGTCTCACTTCCAGAAGTAAAGGGGCATCTTTCCTTTTCTTTTAACGCACAGCAGGTCACCCCATTTACAAATGATGCCTGAAGCTCAGGGGTCATCCCCTTAATGTTGATTTAATTTTTGAATCAGGTTATGATGATGTAAATCTTTTAACTAATTTCTGCTTTTGTTTTGTTTGTCTCGGCAGCTCCTATTCATAATCGTCGCCCTGGTTTGGTCGTATGTATTCGCAGCAGGCAGACATGCTTCTCAGCGAGAGTTGCCTGGCCACTGAGTGACTTTATAGACCGAAATATCCCAGAACTAGAGTAGCTGCCAGTGTGTTTCTAACTGTGTCACAAAGTGTGAAGCAACATGGAGGTGAAAAGCAAGAATCATGCGATGCTCAGTAATTACGAAGTTTTAGGCTTGCTGAAAGACATTCAGGCCGGAAGAGGCCAAAAGAAGCCGAATAAGTTTCAAACTAATTTGGCTACCATCACTTACGAGACAATTAAGTGTCTGGAAAACTGGCCATGTGCTCATCATACGCCCAGTGGTCTCAGCGCCGCCATGAAAGCGCTGGCTCCATACGGTCTTACCGCAGCAGAAAAACTGCAGCTGATTAACTTGTGCCCCAGCTCAGCTGTCGAGATTCAGCTGATTGTGGAAGAGAGTGAGGAGAGGCTTTCAGAGACTCAGATTGAGGAGCTCTTGGACTTACTGGCTACTCACATTCCCGGCCCCGACACGCAGAATGAACAGGCTGAGGAGGAAGAGGAGGAGGAGGAAGATCAGGGGGATGCGTATGATGTGACTGACGCCTCTGCATAAAGAAGTCTGGTGGTAGTCTCTCTCAGCAGACTCGAGGGCAGCTTTTGATCTGATTCTGATGTGAAAATGTTGGGGAAACTTACTTTACTTACTTTGGAGGAGCAAGTTTCGGTCCTGTGCTACGTGTGTAGCGTCTGTGATTGTTATATGTTATAATGTTGTTCCAGGACCTTTTTAACCCCATCCAGCTAGGTCTTTCTTGGTCTTCCTCTTGATTTGAAGCCGGATTCTCGGGTGTTGTAAGCTCTAGCGCTAGTTGTTTGTGGGGCATTCTGGTTAGATGTCCGAACAATTTGACTTTGACGCGAATGTTGGGGGAAATGACAAACATTTTAGAAGCAGGTCTATTGATGAAAATTGTGTGGTTGATATGACTCCACTGTAGTGTGACAGCGATGAAAAAGTTGTCATGTTGCAATTTCGCAATGTGTGATGGATGGATGTCTGTCAATGTCATAGATGACCTTACAATAGTTTGAATGTTGCAATTTGCTGTCATTTTGTAATTAATTGAGAGTGAAAGTCTTGTTGTTTTAGTTGTAATCTTAAATTGTATGATTTTCATTTTTCTGAAAGCAAGATGGATTATAACTTAGATGTGGTTATTTTGTAAACTGTAAAAAGAATTCCGTTTCTGTGCTTTAATGTATGAGGGGTAGGAAGTCGCTCTGTCAGAAATAAATACCTGAGTTGAAAACTTTTTAACAAACATTATCAACCCTTACAGTTACAGTAAGTTACAGCCCCAGTTACATATGAGGCAGTGTGGTGAAATCAGGCTCTCGTCAAAGTAATGGAATCGGAGAAACAGGCTTTTTTCCCCCAGTTTGGATAATTTTATCGAATTTTTTTTTTTTTTTTTGGCTTAACCTCTTTTAGGTCCATAAAAAACACATTTCCGTGTATGAATTTTACTGAAAAACTTTGATTAAAGGCACAAAATATGTCATTTTCCAGATTTCAAAGACTCTTTAAGCTATTGGAGTTACCGCACTTTGACGGCCAATTTCTCAATAATTTCACCACTGAAACCAGGCGATCTCACTTTTTTCAATCGCTAATATTTTGATCTTGACTTCTCTTCAAGATAGATGGATATTTATTTTATTGGAAGCAAGGCAAATAAATCAGCTTTCAGGTGATACCAATAACTCCGCATGCCCAAAAATTGACGAGAGCCTGATTCCACCGCGTCGTGACGCATAATTAGGTAATAGGGTTCAGTATTTTGCTCGAATGGATGTGTCCTTGGTACAGACAATTTACGCAAATTTTCCTCACGTTATCTCTAGGTTGGAATAAGTAGTAATTGAGTACTCGGCTAAAACCGTGACTTATCTTGTGAGTTTAGTATCAAATTAATGTGTATGTCAGTGAAATTGCAGCTTGCACCGAATAGTTCCAATTTGGATTCAAGGAAGCTGAGAACAATTCAGAATGTTACCAAGTCTGTCTGAATAATGAATTTTAACACGCATGTGAGCTTACTTTCGAGTTGAAGTATGGGCCTTAATAAAATGTAATGTACATGATGCTGTTTATTATTAGAACAGGTTTTTATCCTCATCACATTTTCTTCTGGTCTCCATTCATAATGACAAGGAGGGTCATTCAAGACAATGTCCTTCTTTTCATTCATGTAGGCCTACATCTACATATGTATATTTGATCAATTAATCAATTTTAGAGTTTTGTCATTTGTTACAATGTAATAAAATTGCTCTGCCTTATTTTCACTCATCGTTATGTTACTCTGGTTTGAATCCGTACTTAAGATCCTCTTTTGAATTTTTAAGCTTTTATTAGCTTTAGGTAAATCGAGTGAGTTTGAGTGGTAAAGAGAAGCATAATCTTGAAATAATAATGATTTTTTGTTTTTTGTTTTTGTAAAGTGTTTTACGGCGCTCGCAACTGCATAAGGTCATATGAGCGCGCGGGACACACCTAATATT
>NW_004797385.1:1432528-1433859 GCF_000002075.1 Aplysia californica
GTTGTTGTTGTTGTTTTGTTTCGTTTTTGTCTTTTTCTTTCTTTTGGATGTGGGGTGGGGGAGGAGTCAAAATGTAGTTTTGACGATGTTCTGTTTCTCCCAGTGCAACACTTTCTGTTTCTCCCAGTGCAACACTTTCTGTTTCTCCCAGTGCAACACTTTCTGTTATGGACAGTTTCTTGTCATGCAAGGGGGGTTATTGCCAAAAGACTCCTTTTACTTTTTAAAGCGTTAGAGGCCGGGAAACATGTAGTGTAATTCGCTAAACAAAACTGTTATCCGTATGTTCAAAACAGACGTGTTCAAGATTCTCTGACCTCTAACCTTTTCATTACATATGTGACTTAACTGTGGAGAGAAACCTGTCACACGTTTATCAGGATTCTACAGAAGCAGTTCTTCAAACTACACAATATTTCCTTCTTGTCTAACATATCTGCCTGTGGCATTTACTCTAACTTTCAATTAGAATGCATTTTGTATCGTCAATTTTAACTCTAACTCACACTTTGAAGGTTTTGTTTAAACTGGATAAGTCTACCAAATTTATTTTATTGTCTACGAAGAGTATCGGGGGTGAAATTGTCGTTTAAAAAATACGCCAGCTTTGGTAAAGATAACAAAAGTTAGCCAAATAAAATAGATTACTATCCAGATGATAACTCCTAGAGGTGCCCATAGCCAGCAGTTTCAGCCAATTGGCCATCAATGTAAGACTCGTAAAGTTGTTTAACCATATATATATCATTTCCTTGATCCCGATAGTGGGTGGTTGGCGGGTGCTCTGGTGTGGTTTGCTCCTTCTTTCCTCTAAACAGCTATCGTCCTTATCTCTCCTTCTTTTTTACGTTTGTTGTTACTCTCTTGTAACACCTCTAATCTTCGGCACTAATATGACCTTATTGTGTTGCAAGTGCCGGAAAACTCTTTACTAAAATTAAAACTAAAACTGATCCCAATTTAGTTAATTTTGCACCTCGTGGAAGGGGAGGGGAAGGGGGAACCTCAAAGGTGGGAAATTTTGAAGCAAAATATTCCCAGCTCTTTGCACAGTATGTCTCAGACACGTTGGTCAGCACGTGTTGACAGTGTCAGGCCTTTTGCGGTTCACATCGGGGGACTGAGGAAAGCTGCTCAAACTGTTCTTCAAATGAACTTCACCCCAGAAAAACGTTCAGATTTGATTGGTGTATTCTTATGTACGTTGCAGCGTTTGAAACTAAGACAAATAAGACCACGTGATAGCTTCAAAAGACATCTGAAACATTTTCTGTTCCTACAGGCCTATCCTTCATAAGCTTTTAACGTGATCTTTCATTATATTTGTTCTG
>NW_004797385.1:1436901-1439053 GCF_000002075.1 Aplysia californica
TGAGAAAAAAAGTTTCGTTTCCATGGATACGCCGCCATATTGGATTTTATTGACCTGTCTTAAGTAATAAATACCGCACTTATCGCTCATGGAAATTGATTATTTTTTTGCATGCGTGTTTACAAACATTAGATCTAAAAAATTGTCTGTTGTTTACTTCCTAATCGAATTAGAAAATTTTTAATGAATTTTTTCCTGAGGTAGCATTCAAGTTTGCGAAAAATCCGTGAAAATCCACACTCCAGACACCACCAACAAAAATCTATTCCATATATCAAAAATTCAACAAATATATTTTGAGTATTACCTCTTTTCTTCATTCTGTGAAAATTTCATGAAGATTGGATAAAAAATGGTGGAGTTATTCAAAAAAGTATAGAGAAAAGTCGCATTTTGAGAAAACGGCCGATAAAGAAAAATAAAATACTGATTTTATGAGGAAATGGCGGTTACAAACATGCCCGGTATGGGAAAAATTACGGTTTTTTGGGGTTCTTATGCCATGAAATAGTTGTAGGAGAGGCTGAGAAAGCTAAAAATGCCTACAACTCAAATTCCATGATTTTGAGCCGAATTTTGATTTGGGGGGTGTAGCCCCCCCCCCTTAAACAAAATGGATCATCTCTGATAATCCAAGAATGGAGTTTTTTCACATCTATACCGGGTCATCGTCATGCATGCAGCCGTTCTTGCTGCTGTCACCACTAGAAAGGTATACTCTTGGGATCCCATTATGATGTCCCCAATACCATTCTCATTACTCTACTGAACCTATCCTGCACATGAAGAATTTCGGACGGTCTCCTTGGACAAAGTCAACTGTAATATATGGAGTAACAACATATTATAGTCTACCATCTACAAAACTAGCCTTATCATAATCCTGTGTTGCCTTTATCAAATACACCACAAGCACAGCGTGCTACACATTTTCCAGACCAAATATCAATATTTTAGACTATTCAAATGAAACATAACAGGATTTATTCAACATAATATTCAAATCAAATTCAACATAGAAAGTTCAAACACCAACAACCGAGGGAGCAAATGTAATACTAGGAGGATCAAACATCAAAATGGAGTTTTGAAATGTACGGTAACATAGAGAGTTCAGATTCAAAAGGGACAATTTATGACGTCATGTGCGAATCAGATTTCAGCATTGTCAGTTCAAATTCAACATTGTCAGTCCAATTTCAACATTGTCAGTTCAAATTTAACACTATCAGTACAAATTCCACACATGTATTTTATGTACTATAGGTCATGTCTGTGATTATATATGAGCTGGTATTTATTTGTTTAAGTTTTCCATTGTGTTGAATTTGAATTACGTATGAGCGCTTAATCGGCTGCTTGCGCTGTATGCTTCCCGGGAAGCTGAGAATGTTTCGGCGTGTTCTATGGTCTGCTTGGGTAATAATATAGTGTAAAGCGCATAGAGCCTGCTGTTGAGCGGGGATATGCGCTATACAAATGCTATCTATTATTATTATTATTATTATTATTATTATTATTAGTAGTAGTATACTTATCATAGTTATTATTATTGTTATTATTATTATTATTATTATTATTATTATTATTATTATTATTATTATCATTATTATTATTATTATTATGTTGAATAACTTTGACAATTTAGATATGTTAACTTTGACCGCTGCATTTTTAACTCTCTATCTTGATACATTTCGGTCCAGACAAGATGTAAAAATCAGACGTGGCCATTTTGATAGGATTGGGCAAATGGAAAAATGAACATGAATGTAGATGGAAAACCAACACATTGTTAGTTGTGTGTACGAACAAACGAGGACACCCCATCTATCTGCGTCCTTGGTGTATATTAAACGTACGAGCAGTTCCGATTTGCCGACCTTGTACATTAAGAGACCACAATGCCTCGGCCACCGATGTAGCCTATGATTCCTCCCACTGCCACCAAAATGCCGCCCACAATGCTCAGGATGAGGGAGTAGCCAATGTCAGCTTCGGAGCTGGAGTCGGCATGGATAGCAGCACCCCAGATGATAACGCCGAGAAGGATGAAAAAAACTGAAATAGAGGATGGGAGGGGGAGGGAGGGAGTGGGAAGGAATGGTTGGGGGCAGGAAGGAGGGAAATAGGGGGTAAGGGTGGGGTAAGG
>NW_004797385.1:1439153-1440313 GCF_000002075.1 Aplysia californica
GGGGGGGGGGGGTAAGGCGGGGTTATGGGGAGAGGGAAGTGTAATGAATCAAGTAATAACTATGGTGATGCACAAAATATAATCAAATCATAAAGGAATTACACTTGCGATCTTTCTTTTTTAAGTTACAGCTATTTTCACCTTATTTCATGGAAAGCCCTTTAGCTTAAGATCATGCCAGCCTGTCTGTCTGTCTTTTTGTCTGACTGTCTGTCTGTCTGTATGTATGTCTGTCTGTCTGTGTGTCTGTCTGTGTGTTTGCCAACCCATCTATCCGCGTGCCTTATTATCTTTGTGTGTCTTTTTGTTTGTCTGTCTGTCTGTAAAATCCAGAGTCTGTGATCTTCTTGAACTTGGTTTGTATATCAATGCTCTTCATTTATAGATCTATGGCTCATTCGCATCGTGTGACTTCCAAAGCGGCAAGAAAAAAAATGTCAACTGTTGCTCAGACTGCTTCTGCTGCTTCTACCCCCCCTTCTCCCCTCATGTGAACATAATTCCTCGCAATTTACCGATCGGTGCAATCTAAAGGCTGCCCTGCCCATTTTAACGTTCGTATAAGTGCGCGGCAATCTGAAGATTGCCTTAAAATTTTATATTTCTAAAATAATTTATTTTTAAAATTCACTTCCATCTTTATTCTTTTAGTCACATCAAGAAAAAATTCATATATGTTTTCAAAAGTGTAAAAATGTGAAAATTAAAATTAAAATTGAAATTAATGTACGAAACTAAAGAACTCACAAGAATGATACAATGCCACGTATCAAGAAGGGGGGGAAAATGAAAATTAGAATTAGAATAAAGATTAAAATTGACGTATGAAACTGAGGAGCTCAAGAGAATGACACAATCATACGACAGTTAAAACGCGCTGAGCAATCTTAAGATTGCCGCGTAATTATTGGATTGGTAAATTTTAATAGTGCGGAACATATTATCTGCTAATGGCATGTCTTTTTGTGCGTATGCGTGAGTGCACCTAACCTGTAAAATCCACTACCATTGTAAACGACTACGACAACTATTACTTACCACTACCTTTACTACTACTACTACTACTTTTTCTTCTTCTTCTTCTTCTTCTTCTTCTTCTTCTTCTTCTTCTTCTTCTTCTTCTTCTTCTTCTTCTTCTTCTTCTTCTTCTTCTTCTTCTA
>NW_004797385.1:1441227-1442476 GCF_000002075.1 Aplysia californica
AAGAAGAAGAAGAAGAAGAAGAAGAAGAAGAAGAAGAAGAAGAAGAAGAAGAAGAAGAAGAAGAAGAAGAAGAAGAACAACAACAACAACAACAACAACAACAACGAAAAAAACAACAGTAACAACAAAACCAACAACAACAACAGTAAAACAAAAATCAACAACAAGATATATTAGTATGACAGCAGTCATAACGACATAGCATTTATATAACAGTCATAGTAGTTGAAGCCCCAGCTGCAGCTGAATGGACGACTACAATCACAGGAGAACGTAATAAGTTGACCTCAATACAGCTTTCATGTAGTTTATGTGTTCCTCTCTTTGAGACAAAATCAAAATCAACAAAAGAATACGAGAGCCGCACAGCACTTTGTTAGCGTTTAGTTCGTTATACTCGTGTGTGCCTCTTTTTGCGACGGAAGCATACAGAAAGAGAGCCGTGATTTTATTTTCCAGTGAAATGAAAATTATCGGTCCACGAGTTTAAAGCGAAGAAAAAAACACCAGTCTTGATTTCGTCGAGTATGCACGGCCCTTTCTCCACTTAACATTCACTTGACCAAAATAGCACGCTCTCATGGTGATTCCCAAAATTGTAAAAAGTTCGCAGTCAAGGACATTGTAATACAAGACAATCAAAGTGACATATTAACAGAAAAAGAAAGGTATTTATAAGAGTATATTATATCAGAATAAAGTAATATAAAATAACTGACTTACCCGTAGTAGCAGGGTAAGACTGGCAGACATGACTTCCAAAAAGGTTGGTACATAATTTAAAAACCCCGAGACTGATGTCACTATCCATTTCGGAAACAGACCATACGGGCGTTGCCATGCCAACGATGTGAAGGAGGACACCAAGGCCCAGAACTGCTGTGCCGACAAGGACAAGTGGATTCACTCCCATGGTGCAACTGAAATAACGTCAAATAAATAGGATTTTTAAAATGTCAGATGTGTTGTTGTTTTTGACCGTAGAGGTGCTCGCAGTGGTATTGTTGCTGCTGCTGTTGCTACAATTATTATTGCTGTTGCTATTGCTGCACTTGCTGCTGTTGCTGTTGCTATTGCTATTTTTTCTGCTGCTGTTGCTTCTGCTGCTGTTGCTACTACAATTAGTGCTGTTGCTGTTTCTCCTGCTGCTGTAAGTTCCAATGACGAAGGAGGGGAGGATTATTATAATGATCGTCGCCTCTATTGTTAGGAGTGAGATGGGATGATGGAGACAAAGAAGCGAGTTTAA
>NW_004797385.1:1442890-1448012 GCF_000002075.1 Aplysia californica
CCCCTTCCTCCGGGATGGGTTTTTTTGTCAGCGTAACCATTTAAAAAAGGCGGTCTTCCGAAATTTGAATTCTTATTTATTCAGAAAAATACTTTTTAGTTTCACTTTGATTTTTTAAACACAAGTAAGGTAACTCTGTTCGCAAAGGGAGCGCATTTGCGAAGAGGGCGCCACCAAATTTTGAGGACACTTTTTAATTGCCTCAAAGAGAGGAGTGGCCCCTCTTGTTGTGTAGACTCTTTGAAGCGTTTCGATTCCAATTCCAGCCGTGGGTTCAAATACTTGGGATCTTTGATACCGCCACAGCGTACGTATCGGGAATTTCCTCTGAAAAGTGGGGGCACCGAGGTACCCCACGTCGTATGGGATACGATTGTAAAACACGACGTACGGATAGGGTTAACAGGAGAGTCAATGTCACCCATATTTTGCACAGCAATTTGTATCAATTTGTTTTAATTTAATCAGTTTTCCACAACAATTGGGGCTAGATTAAAAACCATGAATTTATACAAAATATTATAAATCTCCGACACGCGACGAAATGTGATTGTGCACAGCCCTCTTCTCACAGGCATTTTACATACGCGTATGGCCAACGTCACAGCTCGCCAACGTCTTTTTTTGTGGCAAACATGTTACATGAAAATAATTCTATAGTGAACACATTTGTGCTCTAAAGGCTTAAAGGTTCTCCTAAAAGGTCCAAAAACATAACCAATAGAGATAAATCGTAGCTTATGTTTGTTGTCAGGGACCAACAGGGCACATTTTCTTAAACGCATATTTCACCTACGTTGTTCTTCAAAGGCTCTAAACTTCCTATCAAGTAATCATGTCCGTTTGAGTTGATAGGTGTGTGGGTAGGTATTTTATTCCGTGGTCAAGGTCATTGGTCAACATCACATAAAACATGCACCTTGCAGAAGAGACCTCCGTGGAAACAGCATAAATCATAAATGTTCTACATAATTACCTTTTAAAGGGTGTAAGGTAGAGACTCAAGTACCAAACATGTCTGTATTTTTGTTAGGGGGATATTGGGGTACTTGGTAAAGGCAAATATTATAATAAATTGAAGAGTATAGTCACTTTACTTTCGCATAATAATAATAAATAGCATTTGTATAGGGCAAATCCCCCCTCAACAGCAAGCCCTATGCGCTTCACAATCTATGCTATTACCCCAGCAGACCTGAGACCATTCTGAAACAGTCTCAACTTCCTGGGATGCATACAGTGCAAGCAGCCATTTATAGACGCTAAAACACTAACATACTGACAACATCTTTCGCTGCCTATGACCGAGTACCCATTCCCACCTGGGTGAAGTGAGGAAAATTCGTGTGAAGTGCCTTTCCCAAGGACACAATGTCGGGCCCGCGGCTCGAACCCCCGAACCCGCACCCTCACGATTACAAGTCCGGTAGCCTAACCACTAGACTACCGACGCATAACATACAAAAGGGGAATATGTTTGGGGTTTTTTCCCTTTGGTGGTTTTTATTGTTGGTTTTTTGGTAAGTGTTTTACGGCGCTCGCAAATGCATAAGGTCATATGAGCGCGCGGGACACATTAAACTTTTTCAGTTGGTAGGAAATTTTGAATTTTGCTTGGGTAGCGGCCAAAGCGTACTCTTATCGATTTTAGACCACCTAGGGATATTTAACGTGCGCAACTATCTGATATTTTTCGCCCTTGTCCGAGAAGGCTACGTGTAGATCTTTCCTACCAGAAGATCAGGGGTGTGGTTGAAAAACAACAGTAAGAAGGAGCCAAGGAGTAGCAGTAGAAAGTTGCAGAAATAGCCAGGAGCCCAGAGGAGGGGGCAAAGGAGGTCAAGAGGTGGGGGCAGAAAGAGAAGACGAAAGCAGACGAAAGAACATTGCTAGAGAGCAGGAAAGGAGGTGTAAGGAGACAATTTTAGAGAAGAAAAATTGTCGGTCACTACCCGGATTCGAACCCGGCACTTTTGAATGAGAGGCTTTAATTTAAACCTCTAGACCACGAGATCCCCCGGAACATGTTTGTTATCCCGTCAAAGAAAACAACGTCGGATGATGGTTACTTGTACTTCTTTGAAAATCAATTTCTGAGTTTTCTTACACAGGTAAAATTGTCTCTCTTTCCACGTTAGGAAAACAACCTATGGTAAATGAATAATATGATTCCAGACTGCATTCCTGAATATGAAATGTAGATGACCTCGATCATTTCAGTACAAAACGCGTACCAAGAAGATCGGGTTTTAGTTCACACTCGTTGAATACTTACGTTTATTAAATAAGTATTGAATATTCCTCAAAAACGAGAAAAAAAGAGAAAAAGTCACCTCGACAAAAGATACTGTTCAAGAAGTCACTCGTGGCTCAAATGCCCAAGGTTTCGGGAGAGGACGTTCACATAAGAGTGCGCTGAGCATTGAGGAACAGCCTGTTTTTCAAACCTCACCCATACACAGCTACGAGGGTACTAGATATCGGGCATGGTACGGACTAAAAACATCTTGTACACAAACGGAGTGCGAGATTGGGTGTCGTCTGGCTTGTAGTGGCTTGCTTCCTTTAACTATCAGTTCTGTATTTCATAATTTACATGTTATCGATTTCTAATAAATGACATCCATTTTTGCATTTCGAAATCATTGCAATTATAGGTACTGCATGACGTCAATGTATAGTTTTCGACCTTCACCTGTCCCTGTCGCATCCTATACAAACCAGATTTTGGAAAAACCTGAAGAGGTTTCGAAAGATTAGTGCGAAACTCGTTAGAGATTTAAGGCTATATCACAGATAAGCACACCTTGAGGCCTCGGTAATAGCAATGATAGTAACATACTATCTTTTTTAATAGCTATCATACATTGATCACATTCGATTTTAGGGACCTTGATAATGGCTATAATACACCGAATATATTCGATTTTCTTGAGACATCGGTAATAGCTATAATGCACCGATCATATCTGATTTTCCTGAGACCTCGATAACTGCTAAAATACACCAATGACTTTCGAATCTCTAGAGCGAAAAAAAGACGAACATGCCTAGAGGCATTAACGGAAACGGTGAGTAATACGACGTCGACAGACATTGATATTAACGTGAAAAGGGTTAGGGACTACTGTAGCATTCACATAGATCTAGAGAGAAATTTTAAAGTCTCCGATACTGTTGTCCTCTCAATCCTGCTCTACGGTGCCGGAGCCTGGACAATGTACCAAAGCTATGCCAAGAAGCGTATTTCCATGTGAACTGCCTCAAGAGAATTCTCGGCACCAAAAGGCAGGATAAAACACACCAGATGCCTAATAAGTTCTCAAAAAGAGAGTCGGTTATCTAGGCCGGAAAGGACTAAACTTCGCCTAGATTTCAAAATCCCAAAGGCAGTATTCTCGTAGTAGTATAAAGTTAGCCCACCGCCCTTCGACATGGAAGAGCCACGACTTGAAGTGCACCAATCACAGTGGGTGGCACTTTATGCGGGGCTTCACAAATAAGAAATTCTTAAGGGGTTATGTACACGATACGAGGAATTTTCTAGGGGTTTGACTTTCTTTCAATTTTTAAAGGTGATATAGCCTAATTATAGACTAATTAGAAGAATATTGTCGGAATTTGTCGAGTTTTATGAAAAAGTTGGTTTCTATGGCGGCCACCTTGGATTTTTGGCCTTGTTGCGGGGGAAATCATTTTCCGCAGAAAATATTAAAATTCAAATCTCAAACTTTACACACATATTTACAAACAAATTATCTGAGATCATAGGCTTTGACTTTTTTCTATCATTAAAAACAACAAAAATATTGATATATCACTGGACCAGCATCGAAAAAAACGAGTACGAAAATCGGGAATATTTTAAAACATAATCCATTTTCACCAAAATCCCCGCTTATGATCACTGAACTATTTATACAGCACCTGGGTGCCAAATTTCAAGCATATAGCTCTTATAGTTTCAGAAAAACGATTTCCCCCGGGCGGTCACCATACTGAAAAAGTACTTTTTGAGAAAAACGCAAAAATAGATTGAAAAATGTCAAAGTTAAAAAAATGCATTGCCTTGAACGCGATAAATTGGATATTTTTAAAACGTTGGCACATTTTTCTGATGAAACTTATCTGGCTATTGATCATTCATTTTCTTCTGAAGTTAGCAATCGGAAACAGGGGCTCATGACTACCTTCATTAATCTTTAGTCCCTGCCCTTGACCAGTTACGTACAAAGTAGAGGAATCATTTAATGACATTCAAAGATAACATCAACACACAGTGCATGCGTGCGTGTGTATGTACTATAATTGGTTATGTGTGTTGGTGTTTGTGTATGTGTGTGTGTGTGTGTGTGTGTGTGTGTGTGAGAGAGAGAGAGAGAGAGAGAGAGAGAGAGAGAGAGAGAGAGAGAGAGAGAGTACAACGTATCCCAATATTGACGGAATTCAAACAAGTATTCACATTTTAAAAGCCATAGACATCACATTAAATTAACTTAGCAAAATGAGGACTTTACTTGTGGATTTAGTTATACGAAGTCTGAGAAGAGAGTCCCACTATTCGTACAGGAGTTCTGGGCTGTCAAAGAATGACGTGCTGTGCGAGGCGGCAGTCACGAGAGCAAGTCTCATTTGCTCGGCGTTGAAATGTGATTTATTACCTTCTGGCACAGCTCACGCAGATTTTGTCGAGCAAGGTGTTTAACGTTTTGCCTCAGTTCACAAAGGAGGGAAAAAGTCTGACCACACATCTAACCTTTAAGTCTCTAAGGCAGTCCCATGATTGGAAACCCATGGGCTCAGGTAGGAATACCATCAAGTTCTGACACAACGTATCCCGCGACTTTAGTTGAAGTGATTCTGGTTCCACTCAATGACCACAGCTGCAGTGTACAGAGCTACTCCCTCTTGCCTGAACGACTGATGTTTCCGCTCCTGATGTCCCACAAAATTTTCTCAGTGATCTTCGCAACAGATTCAAAATCTTCAGACAACGATCTGCTGTCACTGTTACAGCACCATCGTCTTCAACCATGAACAAGCCCGGACATATTAATCTGTACTGACTCGATTCAACCCACGCTGTAGCATTCTGTGTGTGTGTGTGTGTGTGTGTGTGTGT
>NW_004797385.1:1448112-1454150 GCF_000002075.1 Aplysia californica
AACCTCACAACTACAAGTCCGGTACCCTACCCACTAGACCACCGACAACCTCACAACTACACGTCCGGTACCCTACCCACTAGACCACCGACAACCTCACAACTACAAGTCCGGTACCCTACCCACTAGACCACCGACAACCTCACAACTACAAGTCCGGTACCCTACCCACTAGACCACCGACAACCTCACAACTACAAGTCCGGTACCCTACCCACTAGACCACCGACAACCTCACGATTACACGTCCGGTAGCCTAACCACTAGACCACCGACAACCTCACAACTACAAGTCCGGTACCCTACCCACTAGACCACCGACAACCTCACAACTACAAGTCCGGTACCCTACCCACTAGACCACCGACAACCTCACAACTACAAGTCCGGTACCCTACCCACTAGACCACCGACAACCTCACAACTACAAGTCCGGTACCCTACCCACTAGACCACCGACAACCTCACAACTACAAGTCCGGTACCCTAACCACTAGACCACCGACAACCTCACAACTACAAGTCCGGTACCCTACCCACTAGACCACCGACAACCTCACAACTACAAGTCCGGTACCCTACCCACTAGACCACCGACGCATAACATACAAAGGGGAATATGTTTGGGTTTTTTTTTCCCTTTGGTTTTTATTTATTTTTATTTTTTTTGGTAAGTGTTTTACGGCGCTCGCAACTGCATAAGGTCATATGAGCGCGCGGGACACATTAAACTTTTTCAGTTGGTAGGAAATTTTGAATTTTGCTTGGGTGGCGGTCAAAGCGTACTCTTATCGATTTTAGACCCCCAAGGGATATTTTACGTGCGCAACTATCTGATATTTTTCGCCCTTGTCCGAGAAGGCTAGGTGTAGATCTTTCCTACCAGAAGATCAGGGGTGTGGTTGAAAGACAAGAGTAAGAAGGAGCCAAGGAGCAGCAGTAGAAAGGCTGCAGAAATAGCCAGGAGCCCAGAGGAGGGGGCAAAGGAGGTCAAGGGGTGGGGGCAGAAAGAGAAGACGAAAGCAGACGAAAGAACATTGCTAGAGAGCAGGAAAGGAGGTGTAAGGAGACAATTTTAGAGAAGAAAAATTGTCGGTCACTACCCGGATTCGAACCCGGGACTTTTGAATGAGAGGCTCTAATTTAAACCTCTAGACCACGAGATCCCCCGGAACATGTTTGTTATCCCGTGACAGTCGCATTGCTGTGGAATTCAAAGTGCCCCAAAGAAAACAACGGCGGCTGATGGTTACTTGTAGATACTTCTTTGAAAATCAATTTCTGAGTTTTCTTACACAGGTAAAATTGTCTCTCTTTCCACGTGAGGAAAACAATCTATGGTAAATGAATAATATGATTCCAGACTGCATTCCTGAATATGAAATGTAGATGACCTCGATCATGTCAGTACAAAACACGTACCAAGAAGACCGGGTTTTAGTTCACACACGTTAAAAACTTACATTAATTAAATAAGTATTGAATATTCCTCAAAAACGAGAAAAAAAAGAGAAGTCACTCGTAGCTCAAATGCCCAAGGTTTCAGGAGAGGACGTTCAGATAAGAGTGCGCTGAGCATTGAGGAACCGCCTGTTTATTAAACCTCACCCATACACAGTCACGAGGGTACTAGATATCGGGCCTGGTACGGACTAAAAACATCTTGTACACAAACGGAGTGCGAGATTGGGTGTCGTCTGGCTTGTAGTGGCTGGCCTCCTTTAACTATCAGTTCTGTGTTTCATAATTTACGTGTTATAGATTTGTAATAAATGGCATCCATTTTCCCATTTCGAAATCATTGCAATTATAGGTACCGCGTGATGCCAATGTAGTTTCCGACCTTCACCTGTCCCTGTCGCATCCTATACAAACCAGATTTGGGAAAAACATGAACAGGTTTCGAAAGATTGCACAGCTCGTCAGAGATTTAAGGCTGTATCACAGATAAGCACACCTTGAGGCCTCGGTAATAGCAATGATAGTAACGTACTATCTTTTTTAATAGCTATCATACATCGATCACATTCGATTTTCGGGACCTTGATAATGGCTATAACTATAATACACCGAACATGTTCGATTTTCTTGAGACATCGGTAATGGCCATAATGCACTGATCAATTGTGTGTGTGTGTGTGTGTGTGTGTGTGTGTGTGTGTGTGTGTGTGTGTGTGTGTGTGTGTGTGTGTGTGTGTGTGTGTGTGTGTGTGTGTGTGTGTATCAGGCCAAAGCGTACTCAAAATTCAGATTAATGTGTTATCATAAGTCATTTTCAACGAAGTTTACACATGAACCTTATCATTTTAGCCCTACAGCACGTTATGCAAGCATTCTGTCTGGGAAAAAACCAACGAAATAATCAGCCCCTTTAAGGAATTTGAGTCTTTGACATTGCGCAATCGTTATCCCAATTATGCAACCCCAACTTGTTGCTTTACAGCCGGTGTGAACTATTTCCAGCTCCGTTTGTCCGTATGTGCGCAATGTTTTGTAGATTGTTTGTGACTGTATAATTTATTGCAACACTTATACAGACATTTTAGGTCTTTCTCATCCATCTACCTATCTATAATCTATCTATCTATTTATCTGACTATCTGTCTCACTCATTCTCTCACTCATTCTCTCTCTAAATATCTATTTGTCTGTCTATCTTGTATTCTGTCTGCTATCTCTATCTCTCTCTCACAACACACACACACACACACACACACACACACACACACACACATACACACACACACACACACACACACACACACACACACACACACACACACACACACACACACACACACGCACACACTTTTCCCGATTCCCGCGGTTAGTGCTAAGGGAAAAATTCCGACTTCTTTTTACGTAAACCAACGGTTTTCTTTAATCATTAATATCTTTTTTAAGGATTATCTAAAAAAAACCAACAAAAGTTGATGCTTTAATTGTAGTGTTCCGAAATCAAAGTTATCCTAAATCATGACGATGTTCAGAGCCAAACAGGTAACCACCGAAAGAAACAATATGAATAGAAAGTAAGAATTTGGGTTGGGAGTTGATTCCTACGATTCCTAGCTTTCAATAATCGAGAGCCTAGCCGCCCAGGATTACTTTCTACCTCCACCTACTCTTCATTACTTCGGGGGCTGTTCAAATATAATCTTACACCTTTTTTGAGACTTTTTGACCCCCCCCCCCTTTCTTACACTATTCTTACATTTGCCTTCACTCCCCCCCCACCCCCCGTAATATTACATTGTTCGCTTATAATGATAAAAACAATCTGACATTTATATCGCGCAAATGTGTAAACCAATCATTGCTCTATGCGCATTGCATAGTATTCTTGAAAAACATGCACACACACACACATTCCCGTAATAGTTTATGCTAGGTGTCACGACATGGTGGGATCAAGCACTCGTCAGTTTTGATTTTGAGGCATGTTAACTAACATTAGATCTAAAAGTTTGTCTTTTGATTTTTTCCTAAACGGATTAGAAATGTTTTATGATTTTTTTTCTGAGGTAGTATTCAATTTGGAAAAAAAAATCCGTGAAAATCCATACTCCAGACACCACCAACAAAAATCTATTCCATATATTATCAAAAATTAAATAGACCAATTTTTTGTGTTACATGTTCTCTTCATACTGTGAAAATTTCATGAATATTGGATGAAAAATGGTGGAGTTATTTGTTTTAAAGTACAGAGAAAACTGTGGGTGGTTGGCGGGTGCTCTGGTGTGGTTTGCTCCTTTTTTCCTATCTAACATCTATCGTCCTTTTCTCCCCTTCTTCTTTTTTATGTTTGTTACTCTCTTGTAACACCTCTAATCTGCTGGCGCTCATATGACTTTATGCAGTTGCGAGCGCCGTAAAACCTGTACTAAAACTAAACTTAAAAAAATAAGAGAAAAATCGCGTTTTGAGAAAACGGCCGTTAAAGAAAAATAAAATATTGACTTTACGAGGAAATGGTGCTGACAAACATGCCCGGTATGGGAAGAAATAAGGATTTTGGGGGTTCTTATGCAATGAAATAGTTGTAGGAGATGCTGAGATGCTGAGGAAGCTAAAAATGCCTACAACTCAATTTCCATAATTTTGAGCCGAATCGGGACTTTGGCCCCCCTCTGTTAAGTATTTGAGTATTTGAGTATTTGAGTATTTGAGTATTGATGACAGTCATAATAAACATTACAGCACTTTACCACTGTAGTTGTAACTCAAGTTGTTTATTCTCCACCTTCACATTGGTGGTGTAGACATAGAATCTAGATCTAGTTCCTCTAAAATGCAAATTCCGTTTGTTTTGTTCAATATTTCTTCCTTTTTGTATGCAAATCAAAGCAAATTTAAATTACTCTGTAAAATTTCGACAATGAATGTTCTTTCGTTCCAAACAATTGAGAAACAAAATTCAATCCATACAATCAATCAATCATTAATTGACTCTTTTTGAGAGTGCCGTTGATACCTTCCATCGTGCAGGGCACAGTCGAGGCCTGAGACAAACTGGACCAGTGACAAACTGGCATGCTTCCCATCAGAGCGATTGCTGTTTTTTTACATTTTCAAATCGCTCTTTTGTACCCTTCATGTATTTCGAAATTATTTCCCAGTGGGTCCTGATTTGTCATTTATTTTAAAATTGTTTAAGTGTCGGGGTCTTCCCCAGCGCCCACGAATAATATGTCCAAGTCGCCCACATCTCGCCCATGTTAATAAAAATAATAATAATTGCATTTATATAGCGCATATCAATGCTCAAGAGCATGTTCAATGCGCTTTACAATCATTATTACCCCAGCAGACCCTCTGAGAACACTCAGAAACATTCTCGGCTTCCGTGGAAGCATACAATGCAAGCTGCGGATTTCACGCGCTCAAACACTATCAAACTGACAAGATCTTTCGCTGTCTATAGCAGGGTACCCATTTCCACCTGGGTGAAGTGAGGAAAATTTGTGCAAAGTGCCTTTCCCAAGGACACAACGTCGGGCCCAATGTCGGCAAGCAGCAATGTGACGGAACAGATCCGTGTCTTTTCAGGTCGTCGAGCCGCTGAATAAATAACACAGCAGAGTACGTGGAGTGGCTGTGTTGGCCTCCTGCCACGGCTTACTAAGCCTCCTGCCCACTTTTCTTCATCATTTCACGCGATTTCTTACTTATCCAAAGCAGGGGGGCTTGGTCTTCCATTAACGCTGTTTGATACGTATACTGTTTCAGTTTCGTGTTGAAATGAAGGGGAACGGGTTCATTGTTGGCTTCAATTTCAGTTTCATTCATAGGCTTCTTAAATTGGCGCCGACGTCTGTTGTCTAGCAGTTAGGCGCTTCACCATCGCACGTAGAAGACCCGAGTTCGATTCCTGTGTGCGGAGATTCTTTATTGAGTATCTCGATCTTGCTGCTGAGACGTTGCACCCGTTTCAGCCAGGTATGGCAGTCTCAGCCAGGTATGGCAGTCTCAGCCAGGTATGGAAGTCTCAGCCAGGATCGACGCCCACCTCCTAAAGGATCTAAATTGTGTTGATGGGGGCGTAAAAAACCAGTTACAATTTACTCTCAAAGAACGAAGACTCTTTGAAAATGTGGGGTTTTCCTTCTTTGTTGCTATTGCATAATATTGTATAATAGAATAAAGAATTACATAATATATATATATATATAATATATATATATATATATATATATATATATATATATATATATAAAAAATATATATATATGTTATTATATATATATACATACATTTATCTATCTATTTATCTATCTATCTATCTATCTATCTATCTATCTAACTATCTATCTATCTATCTATCTATCTATCTATCTCTCTCTCTCTCTCTCTCTCTCTCTCTCTCTCTCTCTCTCTCTATATATATATATATATATATATATAATATTGTATATATTTATTCATTTACTTAATTATCTATTTATTTATTCTTATTTATATTGATATTCATATTATATAGTAATAATAATAATAATGATAATAATAATAACAATAGTAATCATAATTATAATAAT
>NW_004797385.1:1454250-1458740 GCF_000002075.1 Aplysia californica
CCTATTAATCTGTACTGACTCGATTCAACCCACGCTGTAGCATTCTGTGTGTGTGTGTGTGTGTGTGTGTGTGTGTGTGTGTGTGTGTGTGTGTGTGTGTGTGTGTGTGTGTGTGTGTGTGTGTGTGTGTGTGTGTGTGTGTGTGTGTGTGTGTGTGTGTGTGTGCAGGTTTCGGTTAACGACGTTATCAGTTGTTGTTTTTTAACTCCAGTGAATGTTATTTCTAGGGTTCACATCTCCGTTCAGATAGAAGTGGACTTCACCGCCAAACCACTCTTTTCATGAATGAAAAAGCATATTATTAGCACGACACCTCAAATACGATCGACACATTTTGATCCGTTCCCTGGTGTGTTCACATGAAATACCTTTGTATATCAAAATATGACAAATTTAAAAATTTATGAAAGGTGGAGCTCAACACCCCGAATGCGACGACGTACTGATGTCTTTGACGTGGTCTCTTCAGTGCGTCGAACAGCGTCAATATTATCGTCCTTGCAAATTTACTGCTATGTCGTTCACCCTTCCTTTTGTTAGACACAGACACACATGACAGGCCCTTTTAAAGTCTACATACCGTCCAAGGATAGTTTTGTTACAGGGAAAATTGCATCCCATCCTAATGTTAACGTTCGACGTTGAGATTTTTGTACATTATGTGAGATGTAAACTGCATGTTTCAACTCACTTACTTTCAAATGTAATAACGATCATTCAACAGTAACTGTTGATGACTTTTGCTTGAATTGCACCAGAGTTTGGACAACAGATACACATATACACACACACGCACGTGAACACAGAGAGAGAGAGAGAGAGAGAGAGAGAGAGAGAGAGAGAGAAAGAGAGAGAGAGGGGGGGAGAGGGAGAGGGAGAGGGAGAGAGAGAGAGAGAGAGAGAGAGAGAGAGAGAGAGAGAGAGAGAAAGAGAAAGAAAGCATTCCGGTTTCTGTCGTGTAACAGGCGGTCCTCTCCCTCTGTCTCATGCAGGAGACCCGAGTCCGATTCCCAAGTGGAGAGAATTTTATCGAGTACATGTTTCCTATCAGCCCACGTTGGCACCGCCCTGGCATGCACAGTCGGAACCCCGCACCCTAAATGATCTAAATTGTGTCAACAGGGTTGTAAAACACATACAGAAAATTTTAACTATTCTTCAACGCTACATATTATATAATATATGAACATGAAAAGAGTATAATACATGTATTAATATACAAAACACACGCATACATACAGATGAAGAGAGAGCAAGAGAGAGATTAGGGGGGGGGGGAGGGGATGAGGAGAAGGTGGAAAGCAGAAAGAGAGAGACGGGCGGAGATACATGTACGAGTCAAGAACCCCCTTCCCATTTCCCCTCTTTTTCTCTTCATCGTCAACATGCTCCTGTAGCTATAGAGCTACATTTGGTTAAGTCTACTAGCTTACTGGCACAGTGAGTACTCTATACATGAGATCAAAATTTGGAGAAAAAAACTGAATCAGAGCTAGTAATAGGGTAAGCCAGTTAGAGTACATGAAAATGCATGTTCATTTTTTATTTTCAAACAGCCCCCGCTGTCCTTCCGCACATTTTCTCTTACTTATTCGTAGAACCATGGAACAGAAACAGGCATTGAACGCGCCTGGAACACATGCTAGGATTGGTTTACGTGTAAAAAAGGCCTCTTATTGGGGACCCGAAAGTGACACCGTGTTTCCGATAGGTCATACTGCACATGCTATTGCAAAGAATGATCTACAGTACGTACAATCATTGCCCCTCCCCTCCCCAGTGGACCAATCGTGGGATGCCTAGACTAGAGTCATTTGTAGATGGTGAAAAATAGCTCTGACCTACTCGCAAGACAAACTGTCACGCTAAGTTCGAGGTGCTTTGAATGTCTTTTTGATGCGTATGAGGTTATTAAAATTTGTTGAAATGGATGAGTAAAAATCAAAGGATTTCTTATTTTTTTCCGAGAGTCCGATGTCGGAGATCCATTAAAAAGGTATTCCTTTTCGGGTAGAGAGCATTGGATTTGTTGATCTTAAAATAATATATCATCGCTATGGTTAATGCTGATCCAGTCTCTAAGCTTTGCATTTCTTTTTAAAAGTGTACTTGTTAGCTCTTGCATTTTCACACGAATAAGCCTGCAAATGGTTAGCTGACTGTGTTTATGAATGAACGTAAGGCACAAACAATGATCAATGTAATACGGCTAGCTTCACCAGACTGCACTTTTCAACACTACAACTACGAGTATCTCATAGCACACTAGAAGTTCCTCAAAGACCACATAACTAATTTTAGATTTTAGACAACAACGCAAAGAGCTCCAAGCACTATTAGTATGAGGTTGTGAGCTATCATACGATAATTTATACTTTATTGGTCCAGCATTAGACAAAACATGCAGTGTGCTTTCATTTTACTCGCTGTGTGACAAAAAAAGAAAAATGCACACACATAACCAACATTATTGCAACACACTAGACCTCTCTCTCTCTCTCTCTCTCTCTCTCTCTCTCTCTCTCTCTCTCTCTCTCTGTCTCTCTCTCTCTCTCTCTCTTTCTCTCTCTCACTTACTCTCTCTCTCACTCTCTCTTTTTCTTTCTTTCTCTCTCTTTTTCATTATCTCCTTTTCTCTCTCGCTCTCTCTCTCCCTTTCTCTCTCACTCTTTTTATCCATCACTCCCCACAAAATAATGACACACAACATGGGAACTGTAAGGAAAAACACGGGGAATAAACGGGAAATAAAATGTGATCATGAGAGTGAAAACTACTCCTAAGATCGTACCACGCATTAGGCCGGTCCCAGACTGGCTCTGTAGGTCTGACCTGTAGCTCGCCTGGCTCGCACTGTGCAAATGAAGGTATACATTATCGTGTGCTAAAGCTGCGTAGCTGTCTCGTCTGTTTTTTGTCAGCAGAGCCGCGCGATACGTCAGACGTGCTATTCAACAGTGTTGTAAAAATGGCGGACATGTGTCGCCTCGCTTCGTGTTTATTTTCGACTGAAACTCTTCACAGATCATCAAAATCAACAAGAAGTAAGTATTATTAGGTGCTTTACTATTAAATATTGATGCTAGCATCAACACTTGGCCACAAAATCACTCTGAAATGCACTTTATCATACTTTGAAACTTCGAATCGAGAGGTTGACCTAGTTTCGACCGTTGTCGTAGGCGCCTAGATCTAGGTGTGCTTCTCTAGATTATAGATCTTGCATTGTAACCAATGTAAACTATCGCCGCGCGCAGCTGCAAGTGTGTTTGAGTGTGTATGTGGGGGGAGGGGGGAGTGGGTGCACTTGGCTCATGACGTAAAGAAGAGTTGTCCCTTCTTGGTATAATTGGTCTTGGATTACACAGTACCTAAATATAGCAAGGCGGACCTGTCAGTTACACACCTACACACGTCAACACACAGTGCGGCTGTGCTGAGAAGTAGCGAGTGTGATTCGCGCTCGCTGAGACACAGGCGCCAACCCACAATGCGGCTATGCTGACACGCACACGGCGTGCGCCAGGCGAGCTACAGGTCAGACCTACAGAGCCACTCTCGGACCGGCCTTAGCCTGCATCTTCAAAGAGAAAAAGTCAGATTACTTGCTTTGTGGCCTTGACAAAAATCAAGTGGGGTCAGGGGCAAAGCGTCTATATAATCAAAAAATCACTGCTTCCCTTCCTAATTTTGAAACATTGTCGCTGTCAAATTCATCCTTAAACGTAAACCTCTTAAATTAAAAGTAAAAAGAGGTTCGTAATCCACAATGAGCATGCCTAACATTCAAAACGGTTTCACGGCCACAGAAATAGCCTCCTCACCCCTCTCGGGCCACTCCATAATCAGTCGCAAGCTTTGATTATGTAAGCTTAAAGTGAGGCTGAAAGAGTCTACCAATACAGTTGAGGGAACATGTGCATAGCAGTCATGGCTGTTTCATTGCCACATATACCCTGTTCACCCCTTTGGGGCCACAGTTAAAATCAATCACAAGCCCTGATTAAGTAAGCTAACGAACACTGGTCGAGTCTACCTCACAAATGTGAGGGGAACTAACTCCTAACAATCTCTTTACTGCTGCATGTGCTTGTTTTTTTTCCTCGACTTTTTACTGTCCTATAATCAGATCGTGACCTCGATTATGACACCAGCTCCTGGCCGCGAAAGGCTAACAAAAACAGCCAAATGTGAAATTTAAAAAATGATAATTGTCATGTTCTACCAAAGAGTTAGACTCTCTGGTAGATCTATAACATATAAATCTAGTACTGACATCTCTGCTTCTTTGCTTTGTGTTTATGTATTCACATCTAAAGTTAATTTAATTTTAGTTGGAACTGATATTTAATAAGATACTTTCCCGATTATTTTGGCGGTTGAACATACAATATGAATTCCGGATTTGTTTTCATTTACAACTCAGTCAGAGTCGCCGCCTCGAGTAAGATTCTTATGTGATATCTACAGGCCATATAGATCTATATCTG
>NW_004797385.1:1458840-1462036 GCF_000002075.1 Aplysia californica
GGAGGGAGAGAGAGAGAGAGACACACACACACACACATACACACACACAGACACACACACACACACACACACACACACACACACACACTCACACACACATACAAAAGCTCTAAACTCAGTACCACTACGACATGCACAATTAATTTTTTTAACTAAACCACAAAAAAAAAAGCAAAAAAAAAAGCTAACAGATATTTCAGATATAGAGTTCCAGTATTATAAATATTCCTGAAAAGCATTGTCTTCAGCTTCAACGTTGATTTAAATTAATCAATTGAAAGAGACATTTTAACATCTGAATCCAAATTGTTCAAACGTTTTGGGGCTTTGATGGAATTACAATAATCAAGGTGACTTAAAATAAAAGCATGAACAAGCATTTTCGTGGTATTTTCGTCAATAAATTTTCTTATTATACCAGTGTTTCTAAGCAAGATGGAAGTGCATGGTTTGACAAATTCTAGCGACGTATGTTTTCATGGAAAAATCAGGCTCAAAATAAAAGCAAAGATTTCGTATGGCACTTGATTTTTCCTCCATAATAGTTGCATTGCCTAGGTCCAAACTTTCAAATTGTACATTTGCTCTTCAGAGATTTGTTCCCATTAAGATTATTTCTGTCTTGTTTTCGTTAAGTTTAAGTTTTTGGTAAAAAAAATCCAGTCCTTGATATCGTGAAAACAGTTTTGAAGGGTTGAAAACTGTTGATCTTCTTCTCCCTGGTTGAGTGGTATGTACAGCTGGGTACATGCGATGTTCTAACTTGTGTTGCTTAACAATGTCAGACAATGGAGTTGTGCAGAGTGTAAATAACACAGGTCCAATGACTGAGCTTTGAAGGACTCCAAAATGAAGCTGAACTGACAATGATCTCACTCTGCCAGCCTCTAATGTAGGATTGCCATGAGGGGATGTAAGTTGAACTGATTGGGATCCGTCTTTGAGATAGGGTTCCAGCCATTTGAGTTCAGATCATCCGATGCCGAAGTATACTCTGAGCCGCTGTAATAAAAGGTCTTGATCGATGGTGTCAAACGCTCACTCAGGTCAAGCAAAATAAGGGCTGCACACTGTTTTTGACCAGCATATCGAATGATGTCGTTGTGTACTCTAAGGAAGGCCATCTCTCTGCTGTGAAATTCTGTTTAGGCTGATTGAAATTTGGCGGCAAGATCTTCGGCTAAAAGATAGTTTTTTGAGACGTGATGACACTAGCATCTCCAGTACTTTTGATAGGAATTTCAAATTGGAGACTCGATGGTAGTTGCGAATGAGGCTTTTGTTTAAGTTTGATTTCTTGAGCAGTGGTGTTACGAGCGCATGCTTAAATATGGGTGGGACATAAGCCTTTCGGAGACTGCTGTTTACTATAGAAATTACTGCAGGTGTAACTTCTGCAATGCAGTTTTTTATCACCCTAGTTGGAATGGCATCTAATAAGCAGGTCTTATTGGCAGAGGTAGTAAGTATTTTAGAAATTTCCTCAGATGTTGCAGGCCAAAGTTCATTAAAAGATAAATTTAAATTTGCCACAGTTTTTTCAGTTGGAGTTTGACCAAACTCGTCTCTGGTCTTTTTAATTTTGTTGTTGAAGTGATCAGAGAAATCCTCTGCCAGCGTCTGTTGTGGCAGGTTGACTGTAGTTTCATGATGTAAGAGTCCTGCAATGATCTGTAAAATTTCTTTAGAATTGCTTCTATTGTCATTGATTTTATTCTGAGCATGCTTCACCTTGGACACTGATAAGCTGATTAGTCTTGCTTTTAGCTTTAATGTAAGCTTGTCTGTGCACCTCCAATTTTGTTGTTCTCCACTTCTTCTCAGCTGGTCTTCTCTCTTGTTTTGACAATCTGATGTCATCATTGTACCATTGAGTATTGGGGCGTAGGCAAATGTTGCGTTTTCTCAAAGGGGCATGTTTATCTAGTAAACCAGTTAGTGTTGTAAAGCTTCTATTTTTTCCTTAACAGTTTTTGCGCTGTTAACTTTATCAGTTAAAGTTCTTGAAATTATCTCCTCTTTGATCAAATCCATGTCCATGTTCTTGGTGTTCAGAGACATAATTATTTGAATGACTGGTTTTGGCTTCAAAACAGAGAGTGAAAAAAGAAACCAATGGTGATCCGATGGACTGTTCTGGTCAACTTTTATTGAATGGATGGAATTATCAATACCACTATTTATCACCAAATCAATTATGTGACCTTTTATGTCTGTTGGTTCTTCAACACGTTGTTGTAAATGTAATGCCTTTAGAATTTCCAAGTACTTTGAAATTTGCGGGTCATTAGGTTTGTCCATGTGAAGATTAAAATCCCCAAAAACAATTAATTTTCCAGAATGTAATGTTACATTAAGTGCAAACTCCTGAAATTCATTGAAAAATTGTTCCACAGGAATGTGATGTTTTGTAGAGTATGGTGGACGATAGACGCTGGCAATACGCTACTGAATATTATTTTTGAAAAAGGTGAAAAGAAGACTTTCAAATTAAGAAAATGTAGTGGAATCCAATTTTTCAATCTTAAGTCCAGATTTGAACAGTGCCAGTAAGCTACCACCTCTCCTCCCAGGTCGCACCAGGCTAATTGCTGAATATCCCACCGGTATAAGTTCGTTGAGAACAACACCATCATTTTCAGCCCGCCAAGTTTCAGTATTAATAATGCATATGTCTGTGTCTAGTTCGAGAACATAGTCAGTTATGAGTATTGCCTTTTTGCAGACAGATCTCGCATGTATAAGAGACAACAAGAGATCTTTACAGTAGAACTCGGATTCAACGAGGTCGCCGGGCCTGACCTAAAATCTCGTTGAATCCGAGTGTTCGTTATAGCAAACACGGGGTTTTGTGTAGATAATTACAGGCACTGAGCAAGTAGGCCCTAACGTATAAAGAGAAATCACAAGTAGCGCCTGAAATGCCTGCATATTATGAGCTGTGTAAAAAAAAGACCGATTCGTTCAAATGCACACGCCTGCGTCATCTCGATTTTTCACCAAAAAGTTGTGTTGCTGAGTAGAGCCTAGCATACAGCAGCTTTTGATTCCATAGACCAGCGCACAATTCATTATTTAGATCTACGTCAAGACTAGCTTATCATTGCAATAATGATCAATTGCCGAGGAAAAAAAAAGACTGTGACGCGTTTGTATCTGCGACGTTCAACGCCCGGACCGCTAGTGCCGCCCCCCC
>NW_004797385.1:1462136-1463653 GCF_000002075.1 Aplysia californica
AGAGAGAGAGAGAGAGAGAGAGAGAGAGAGAGAGAGAGCTAGTTGTTAGAATAGTTAAATCGAATGTAGAGTGGTGTGAGAACAAACAGGTGTATGATATGAATGCAACGATAAGAAGACAGAAGGGTGGTTTAGTTTTAGTTAGGCTTTACGGTGCTCGCAACTGCATAAGGTCAAATGATGGCATGGGGGTGGAAGTCAACAGAAGTCCAAACGGGGAATTAGGCTTACTCTGCTCACCTCTCTAGCCTCAACAGCACAAAGACTGCTTCGACTATCAAGGTACCTCGGAAATAACAGTTCACAAGAGAGTGACAAACATACAAAAGAAGTTGAGGAAGAATGACGAGAGTAAGGATCTGGAAAGAAAAAACAGCAGTTCCCCCTATGTTGTTCCGGCACAGTATGAACATGCCATTGACAAATCAGCTCGTTTTTAATTCTACTGTGTTTAAGAACATGTTAGTTAATATCCCCCACTTTGGGAATGGTCTAAAGAGTACTAAAGACAACTTCAGTCAGTAGTACTGCTAGGGGGGAGGGGGTGGGGGCAGAAGGGTGGGAACAGATAGACTGGTGCAAGGCTAGATGAATGTGTTATATGAATGTGTTTTTATCGACACAATTTCGTTCATTTAGAGGGCGGGCTTCCGACCCTGCTCTGCTTCTCTCAGCCAACGCGAGCTGAGAGGGACGCAACTTCCCAGAAAGATCGAGATGCTCGATAAAAATGTTCTTCCCTTTCAGGAATCCAACTCGGGTTGAGTCTGGGGCTCTCGTGGTCTAGAGGTTAAGGTGTACGCCTCTCTTTCAATAGGTCCCGGGTTCGAATCCGGATAACAACGGAATATTTTTTCCTCTAATATAGTCTCTCTTCACCTCCTTTCCTGCTCTCTAAAAATACTGGAAAAGCTAGGCATAGATGGAAAAGATCTAAAAATTATCAGAAATTTGTACTGGGACCAAAACACTGCTGTACGAATTAATGGAGAATACAGCGAACTTAAGCAGATTAGGCGAGGAGTGAGGCAAGAATGTGTTATATCACCAGACCTCTTTAACATGTACAGTGAAACAATCCTTAGAAACATAGAAGAATGTCCAGGCCTCAAAGTAAATGGAGAAAATGTTAATAACATCAGGTATACAGATGACACAGTTTTAATAGCATGCTCCGAAACGGACCTTCAATTGCTTCTAGATACTGTTGTAAGAGAAAGTGAACGTAAAGGATTATTTTTTTATGTAAAGAAAACAGAATACATGGTAATATCCAAAAAGCAGCAAATCCTAGTTGTAATCTCATTAACAAAGGTCAAAAGATCAAACAAGTCCAACAGTTTAATTATCTAGGATATATGATAACATCTGATGCCAAATGTTCCCCAGATATAAAAAGGAGAACTGCAATGGCTAAGGCTAGTTTCAAGAAAATGAGCCCAATCCTGAAAAATAGAAACATCTCAATGAACACCAAAATGAAAGTCCTGAAATGCTATGTTTGGTCAACCCTTCTA
>NW_004797385.1:1464193-1465393 GCF_000002075.1 Aplysia californica
CACCCCTTTGTACCCTCCTCTGGGCTCTTGACTCTTTCTGCAGCATTTCTACTGTTACTCCTTGGTTCCTTCTAACTGTTGTCTTTCAGCCACACCCCTGATCCTCTGGTAGGAAAAATCTAGATCTACACCTGGCCTTCTCGGATAAGGGGAAGAAATCTCGGAGGTCCCATGTGCAAGTTGCTCACGTTAAAGATCCCTTGGTGGTCTAAAATCGATATAGAGTAGGCTTCGACCGCTGCCTGGGCAGAATTCAAAATTGTCTACCAACTGAAAATGTTTAATGTGTGTTCCGCGCGCTCTTTGACCTCATGCACAGTTGCGAGCGCCGTAGATCTAAAGCGCTTGCCCCCCAAAAAAAAATATTTAAAAATTTAATACAATCTCGGGCCCCGTGTGTAGCGAAACGCCTAGTCGCCACAAACGCCGGTAAGGCTCGGTGACACCATCCTCGGGCGGGAAACTTCAAAACGAGACACCCACTCCAGTAATTTAGGGAAATAGGGTCACGGATCACACCTAACACTTTCTCGAATGAGGTGAAATCATGCGCACGGCAAGATAATAACATCGAAGAAACCGGCGTTTTTCTGCTCATTTGGCGAATTTTTCACCATTTTTTTTCTTTTTTTTGGGGGGGGTGGAAAAGGGGGGAATGGCTCATTCTTTTTAAGTTCCTTTTAAACACATTTCTGTGTGGATTTTACTGAAAAACTTTACTTGAAGACACGCAAAAATGTAAGCTAATTTTTCAGTTTCCAAGGACTCGAGAGCTTTGGATGTAACCTCATTTTGGCGTAAATTTCCTCACCGATTTTGCCCCTGAAACTTGAAACCAGGCATCACCCATCATTTTCTTTAGCAAATATCTCATCTTCTATTCAAAGATAGGTGAGCTTTTTTTAATCGAAAGTAAGACAAGTGAACAGGCTGTAAGATCATACCAATGATTCCCTATGCCCAAAAATTGACAAGCGCCTGATTCCACAACAACCACGACCTCAAAAATATTTCTTAATGCAAACACGGTTGGGCGAGGTAGACACATTTGCGTAAATAAATGGAGAATAGGACAGAGGGGGAAAAAATAATTTCGAGTTTGTGAATAGATCTAATATGTTAGGGAATGGCAGGATGTGCATCTCAGAGGTGTGTGTGTGTGTGTGTGTGTGTGTGTGTGTGTGTGTGTGTGTGTGTGTG
>NW_004797385.1:1465493-1481012 GCF_000002075.1 Aplysia californica
ACACACACACACACATACACATACACACACACATACACACACACACATACAAAAGCTCTAAACTCAGTACCACTACGACATGCACAATTAATTTTTTAAAACTAAACCACAAAAAACCCCAAAAGCAAAAAAAAAAGCTAACAGATATTTCAGATATAGAGTTCCAGCATTATAAATATACTTTCCTGAAAAACATTGTCTTCAGCTTCAACTTTGATTTAAATTAGTCAATTGAAAGAGACATTTTAACATCTAAATCCAAATTGTTCAAAAGTTTTGGGGCTCTGATGGAATTACAATAATCAAGGTGACTTAAAATAAAAACATGAACAAGCATTTTCGTGGTATTTTCGTCAATAAATTTCCTTACTATGCCAGTGTTTCTAAGCAAGATGGAAGTGCATGGTTTGACAAATTCTAGTGACGTATGTTTTCATGGAAAAATCAGGCTCAAAATAAAAGCAAAGATTTAGTATGGCACTTGATTTTTCCTCCATAATAGTTGCATTGCCTAGGTTCAAACTTTCAAATTGTACATTTGCTCTTCAGAGATTTGTTCCCATTAAGATTATTACTGTCTTGTTTTCGTTAAGTTTAAGTTTTTGGTAAAAAATCCAGTCCATGATATCTTGAAGACAGTTTTGAAGAGTTGAAAACTGTTGATCTGCTTCTCCCCGGTTGAGTGGTCTGTACAGCTGGGTACATGTGATGTTCTAACTTGTGTTGCTTCACAATGTCAGACAATGGAGTTGTGCAGAGTGTACATAACACAGGTCCAATGACTGAGCTTTGAACGACTCCATAATGAAGCTGAACTGACGATGATCTCACACTGCCAGCCTCTGATGTAGGATTGCCATGAGAGGATGTAAGTTCAACTGATTGGGATCGGTCTTTGAGATAGGATTCCCGCCGTTTGAGTTCAGATCCTCCGATGCCGAAGTATATTCTGAGCCGCTGTAATAAAAGGTCTTGATCGATGGTGTCAAACGCTGCACTCAGGTCAAGCAAAATAAGGGCTGTACACTGTTTTTGACCAGCATATCGAATGATGTAGTTGTGTACTCTAAGGAGGGCAATGAGTCTACATAACAAGAGGGGCCACTTCTCTCTTTGAGCCAATAAAAAAGTGTCCTCAAAATTCGGTGGCGCCCTCTTTGCAAAAGCGCACCTTTTGCGAACAGTGTTATCCTGCTTGAGTTTTAAAAAATCAAAGTGAAACTAGCAAGTTTTTGATTGAATTTCGGAAGAACGCTTTTTACAAATAATTACGCTGACAAAAAACCTCTTCCGGAGGAAAGGGTGATTGTTTTCTTCGTTTAATTTGACTTTAGAATGAAAGGCGAGAGGTCATTAAAATATAAATAACCTAAAACTCCGCACTGAACGAATCCGAACTACTGATGAACAGCAGTCGATCTGCGCACGCAAGGAGGTGCTATTCCTATTCTTCTTCTGGAAAAACGAAAGAGAGCTTCAAAACAGACTGCAGCGCCATCTGAAGCAAAGAGCATACTTCCTGCAGACACTTTTTTGGCTGAGTGGCCCATCTTGTTATTTACTATCTTTGAGGAGGGCCATCTCTTTGTCGCCCGACTCGATCGCCTGTAAGCTTGTGAAGCTGGGTGATTTGGTGACACTCTCATCAGATGAGCAAACCACTTCATTCTTTGATGTTCTTGTTCCATAACCGGTTTATTCCCTGTCAGATTTCATTTGTCAGTCTTTCGTCTTCCTGTTTTATATCGTCTCGTAAGTGTTGGAAGGAAAAAGCTGTGAATAGGTCGTTGTCTTTTTACTTCCATCGGTTGGTGTTTACGAGCGAGTTGGGCGAAGAGTCGATTCCGGAACCGATCTCACGATTAATGCTACGAAAGAAAAGTTCCGACTCTTGTTTACGTCAACCAACAGTTCCCAGTTACTTTAATCATTAACATCTTTTCTTAGAACTTATTTTTCAAAAATAAAAGTTGATGCTTAGTAGTGTTACGAAATCAAAGTTATCTTAAATCTGAAGACGCTCGGAGCCAACCAGGTAGACCTAACCACCAGAAGAAATCACATATTAGAAAGTAATAAAAAGTAATAAAATCTTACCATTTCTAGCTTTCAAAAATCGGGAACCTGGCCGCCCAGCACTAGTTTACGGGTGAGTAGTGCTCAGGCCTGTCGAGAGGGGGGGTCGGGGGGGGCAATGCCCCGGGCCCGGGGGTTTGGGGGGCCCGCAAGCACGGGGAAAAGAGAGAGAAAAAAAAGAGAGAGAGAGAGAGAGAAAGAGTGAGAGAGAGAGAGTGAGAGAGAGAGAGAGAGAGAGAGAGAGAGAGAGAGAGAGAGAGAGAGAGAGAGAGAGAGAGAGAGAGAGAGAGAGAGAGAGAGAGAGAGAGAGTACCGTACAAAGCTTTGAAAAGAAATATATTTTGGCTGCAAGTTGAGCTTTATATTATCTGACAACTTCACAGAACTTTGGTAGTGCTTTCTTGGACTTCAGGAAATGATTGGCCATTACGATCCTCTCATTGCTGAGCATCTTACTAAAGTTGAAAAATCACAAAAAGAAAAAAAAGCGCGTACAAGTTCACTATCACCGGAAAGTCAGAATGAATTCCTCCAATGTTGAGCATCAAAAGTGACACACGTGATTTTGAATGAAAGAGCGGAAACGATATTACTCCACTATCGTTGATGCAACACCAGACTCTTCACACGTCGAGCAAACGGTTTTTAGTTCGCGTTATGTTCACTTGGACAGTGATACAAATGTCTACAAAGTAGAAGAGAGATTTCTGAAATGTTTAGATTGTAACAAGAAAGCAGGAGAAGACATCGCTAAAATTATCCTTTATACACTGAATGGAAAAAAAAAAATTCAAATTACAGACTGCGAGGCCAAGGCTACGACAACGGTAGCAACATGTGTGGTCTGTATAATGGTGCACAGGCTCACATTTTAAGACAGTGTTCTCTCTCTCTCTCTTGCCCTTTTAAACTCCCAGTGAAGCACAGGCCATCAACAGCATTACTCCAGCGAAGCCTGTCCTGAGCACCCTTTTCTATCTGTTTCCATGATGTCCCCGTTTTTTCAATTTCCGCTTGTACCGCTCGCCTCCATGTCATCTTTGGTCTTCCTTTCTTACGTTTTCCTTGTGGGTTCCACGTTAAAGCCTGCCTGATGATGCTTGACGGGGGTCTCCTCAGGGTGTGTCCAATCCCTTTCCATTTCTTCACCTGAATATCTTCCTTTACTGGCCTTTGGCTTGTTCTCTCCCACAGTTGAGCATTAGTGACTCGATCGTACCACTTGATCCCCACTATCCTTCGTAGGCATCCATTTACGAAGCTCTACAGTTTCCTTGCTGCTGCTGCTGTGAGCCTCCATGTCTGTGAACCATACAGTAGAACAGTCTTCACATTTGTTTTGAAGATCCTCAGCTTGGTGTTCAATCCCAGTTCCTTAGACATCCATATATTCCTGAGAATGATGAAAGCTGCTCTTGCCTTTTGGATTCTGACCTTGATGTCTTCGTCTGTTCCCCCTGCCTTGTTGATGACACTTCCCAGGTAGGTGAAGGATTCAACATCCGCCGATGGTGCCCCTTGCAGTGTGATAGGAACGTCGGCTGCATTTATTCGTAGAACTTTCGTTTTATCCGTGTGAATATGGAGTCCAACACTACGGGAGAAGGTCCTGAGGCGATCTGTTTTCTGTTGCATCTGGGCTCGACTGTGAGAAAGAAGTGCCAAGTCGTCGGCAAAGTCCAAGTCTTCCAGCAGACTGGAAAGAGTCCACTGTATACCACTGCGTTGTCCCGACGTTGTCTGTCTCATTACCCAAACCCACTGTTAATAAAAAGAGAAAAGGCGATAGCAGGCATCCCTGTCTCACTCCTGTATTAACTTCAAGCGAGTCTGTCCGCTGCCCTCCAAGTAAGACTGCAACTCATTCCCTCATACATCTTCTTGATCAATCTCACGAACTTGTCAGGTATTCCGTAGTGGCGCATGAGCTTCCGTATTGAGTCCCTATCTAGGCTGTCAAAAGCTTTCTCGTAGTCAACAAAGTTAACGTACAGGGAAGAGTTCCACTCTGTGGACTGCTCCACTATTATCCTCAAAGTTGCAATCTGATCTGTACCTGATCTCTTTTTACGAAATCCTGCCTGCTCCTCTCTTAGTTTTGCATCCACGGCTTCCGTCAGTCTTTCCAGTACGACTTAAAATCTTCCCAGGAATGGACAGGAGCTTGATTCCTCTGTAGTTTTTACACTCATGCAGGTCTCCATTCTTGGGTAGTTTCACGAGCAATCCATCTCTCCAATCCTGTGGAAATTCTTCGCTGTCCCATATCTTGCCAATAATTCCATGAAAAATCTCTGCCGCAGTGTCGATATCCGCCTTGAGAACTTCTGGGGGAATTCCATCTGGGCCGGCTGCCTTGTCTGCTTTCTGGTGTCTTATCGCCTCCTTGATCTCCTCTAAACTAGGCTTTTCTTTACTCACCCCCAGGTCAATCTCTGTGATCACTTGCCACATACTCTCCCTGTGGCTGTCATAGTTTGAATTTGTTTGGTGTGCATTCTGCAGAAAGCTGTTCAGCAGTCATAACTTTCTTTGGAGTTGTACATAAGCTGTATAACATTCTAGCTACCACGAGCTGAACTTGTCGTCTGCGTGCGACAGCAAAAAGCCTGATCAGAACAGAGTTTAGTTTTAGTAAGGTTTTACGGCGCTCGCAACTGCATTAGGTCATATGCGCGCTGAGGGCTGGATGTCAACAGAGAAGTCCAAATGGGGAATCAGGCTTACTCTGCTCACCTCTCTAGCTTCAACAGCACTAAGTCTGCTTCGACTATCAAGGCACCCCAGAAATAGCAGTTCACATGAGAGCGACAAACATACAAAAGAAGTAGAGGAAAAATGACGATAGTAAGGATGAGGAAAGAAAAAGCAGCAGTTCCCCCCATGTTGTTCCGGCACAGTATGAGCATGACATTGATAAATCAGCCCATTTACAATTCTACTGTGCATAATAACACGTTTTTATCCCCCCCCCCCCGGACACTTGTTTCTGATTTCTCAGGCCCTGCACATAAGTTTCAACGCAAAAGAAAGAAGTGGATTCTACCGGTACTGGAGTTTTAGTCAGAATTTTACAGCACTTGCAACACAGTTAGGTCATAAATTAAATAAGTGCTGAAGATTTAAGGTGCTTGAGTTAGAGAATAGCAACAGACAAAGAGGAGGAGAGTGGAGAGATAAGGGTAGTAATAGTAATAGATGTTTGATAGACAGAGAGGAGGAGAGTGGAGAGATAAGGGTAGTAATAGTAATAGATGTTTGATAGACAAAGAGGAGGAGAGTGGAGAGATAAGGGCAATAGATGTTTGATAGACAGAGAGGAGGAGAGTGGAGAGATAAGGGTAGTAATAGTAATAGAAGTTTGATAGACAAAGAGGAGGACAGTGGAAAGATAAGGGCAATAGATGTTTGATAGACAGAGAGGAGGAGAGTGGAGAGATAAGGGCAATAGATGTTTGATAGACAAAGAGGAGGAGAGTGGAGAGATAAGGGCAATAGATGTTTGATAGACAGAGAGGAGGAGAGTGGAAAGATAAGGGCAATAGATGTTTGATAGACAGAGAGGAGGAGAGTGGAGAGATAAGGGTAGTAATAGTAATAGATGTTTGATAGACAAAGAGGAGGAGAGTGGAGAGATAAGGGCAATAGAAGTTTGATAGACAAAGAGGAGGAGAGTGGAGAGATAAGGGCAATAGAAGTTTGATAGACAAAGAGGAGGAGAGTGGAAAGATAAGGGCAATAGATGTTTGATAGACAGAGAGGAGGAGAGTGGAGAGATAAGGGCAATAGATGTTTGATAGACAGAGAGGAGGAGAGTGGAAAGATAAGGGCAATAGATGTTTGATAGACAGAGAGGAGGAGAGTGGAAAGATAAGGGCAATAGATGTTTGATAGACAGAGAGGAGGAGAGTGGAAAGATAAGGGCAATAGATGTTTGATAGACAGAGAGGAGGAGAGTGGAAAGATAAGGGCAATAGATGTTTGATAGACAGAGAGGAGGAGAGTGGAAAGATAAGGGCAATAGATGTTTGATAGGAAAGATGGAGGAGCAAACCACATCCGAACATCTGCCAACCACTCGCACAAAAGAAATAACAAAAACAAAAACAAATCTCGTTTTCAAGTGTTTCACAATTCACAGCTTTCACTACTTCAAAAAGACAGGACAAATTTTTGCATTGCTTTTCAATTTCAAAATACAGCAAAAATGAATTAAAACCACATTCAATACTTTCAGCATGAAAAAGCATACATGTACAGGATGTACAAGATTTGATTGTACTCGAAGAAAGAGAATAGAGCAGAATCATGTACCGGTACATTCTACTTTGGACTGAGATCCTGTTCTTTTTCAACTTCAACTCTCTCTCTCTCTCTCTTCTGGCGCTGTGGCTTCATAAACGGTCAGCGATGCCGACAGCACGCAGGAACTCAACCCTTGCCCGGGGGTCCTTAAAAAGTGCTGAAAGATTACTGAAATGTCCCAGCAGACGGGTTTCAAGTTCAACTGAAGAGTAGGCCTACATTACCAATGACATTGCACTTTTTTACTCAACAGTCACTAAACAATGTCAGTGTCAGTTCTCACATAATCCCCCATCCTATGGAGAAAAACATCATATAATGCAATAATATATATATATATATATTAATATATATATAATACGGAAAGATCTCAATCGATTTACAATTTAATATCTATGGAAAATGAATACATCACTATTTTCTAAGGACAGCCTCTAATTAATGTCACTTTGAGACACTAAAAAAACCCCAGTGAGTAAATCTTTTAAGTTATTACCGGTATACAGGGTAGAGTCTAATAACATTTTCATTTTCAGGAACTTAATAACTAACATAACTTACTTAACCCTCCCCGAAAAAAAAATGAAATTTTACTTTTACATTTTATGCTTAAACTTTTCCTACTCAACTCGGTGATCAAATATCAAACTAGAGGCAGAAGTAGCCTACTATGCTGGAAATCATCCACGTAATTAAAGCATTCACTGTCCTTTCTTGAACTTCACATCTTTCTGACGGCAGAAGCCATAGAGAAACAAACGAAAGTTTTGTGACTGCTGAGGTCCGCAAAGTACTCATTTTCCGGAGACATTGACAATACATTATATACTGCATTATAATAGAAGATAAAGATCTATAGACTTGTGTGCTATGATGAGCCACAAGGAAAGCAGAGCTCAGTACATGCAGGGGCCTAGATCTACTTCACTGATTTGATGAAAGTAGGATAATTCCACCCCCTCCAAAGTGTAACATCCTAGTCTGTTGTTTCTTGCTCCCAAAAGATAAAACTGCTCTGCCGTACGCTGACAAAACGCCTCTTTCTTCTCATTCACGGCAATTTCGAGAAAAATCAACGATTTTCGGTTTTCTTCTAATATAATCTCAACTATTTTGCGGATTACATCAACGGCTGATCTTGCACCCTGAAGAGATTGCCATTCCCTGTGCTCAACAGATATTATAAGAAACAGAAAATCGTCGATTTGTCTTGCTTTCGGTGAAAAAAAAAGTAGGCTACTCATCTATCAAGAATAGAAGTGAAGTTATTTGCAATTGGAAGGGGTGGGGGGTCGGGGGTCCTCTGGTTTCAGAGGTAAAATTAGCGAGAAAATGGCCGCCAAAGTTTGACGACTTCCTGAGCTTCAATGTCCTAAGAAACTGCAAATTTACATTTTTGTGCCTTAAATCGACATATTTCAGTAAAATCCACACAGAAATGTTTTTTTTTTAATGGACTTTAAAAATAAATTAAACCTTAAATGTGTTGAGCAAAAAAACAAACAAAAATTCAATAAAAATGACCAAACGGACAGAACAATGCCAGTTTCTTGGATTTCAATATTTTGACGAGCGTCTGGTTTCACAACTATGCCTCATATAGGCCTACTTGTACCCCAGACAGTACCGTAGTATCTATATAATATAGTAAAGCAGTCGTAGAACTGCCTCTTTCACACCATGGTAAGACACAGCTGAACACCATGAACCATACACTAAGTCTTTGCTCCCATTCACAGAATACATGCAGTATGATGTAACACCACCACACATTTTGTGACTGACATTTAGTAAACAAGGACAAAAAAAGTAACAAATATTTTGTGCAAAAATGAAAAACCAACATAAAGTGTAACAAAGTCAGTGTCTCAGCATGAAGGTTTCAATTTACACACCGACTTTCTCTGGGATCCATAAACAACTAAAAGCACATCCTACATTTCCCGCACCGGAGACGCACGGGCTGTTTTCATAGTCGTACGGTACCTTGGAATTTGAATAGGGTTCTGAGGACCAGGGGTATCTCATTTCGAACAAAGCTGAAGATTTTTCAACTCAAAATCAAATTGTCCCCGTGGTTTTATGCACCCTGCATAATTTAGCAAAATTTTATCATTTTTTGCATAATTTCTGATCATTTTCCATTTTCATTCTTTGTTAAAATTGACAGAATCGCATAATTTCACATTTTTGGGCTCAGTTTGCATAACTTCTGAATTTTTCTTGCATAAAACGACGGGGACAGTCAAATATGAAGACAGACTTGTAAGGATGTGAGACATGGATCGCATCATTCTTAGACTAGCTTAACGTTAACGTTAAAGAGGATCCAGGTTTTCTTGTGATAAAGTGTCTGAGAAAAAACGTAACTCAGGACCAGATAGACAGACGGAGTCACCAACGAAGAAGTGGGGATGGGTTAGACCATTCTCTCAAGAACTCAGGCAGCTGCATAACAAAAAGAAGTGTTTGACTGGAACCTACAGGATAAGAGATCCAGGGGAAGGCTACGTGGAACCTGGAGAAGTCATAGAGAATTTGGTTTTTAGTTTCAAATAAGCCTTTTAGAGCACTTGCAACACAATAAGGTCATAGAAGTGCTGAGCATCAGGAGAGAATGATGCACAGAAAAGTGGGCAGACATGGAGGAATATTGGCAAGAAGCTAGCCCACGATAGGGGAAGATGGAAAGTTTGTGTGTCCTATACATGTACTCCCGTCCCCGATGCAGGGTGAGGAGGGCAATGATGATGATGAGCCCAGGACAGGGGAAGACGGAAAGTGTTTGTGTGGCCTATAGGAGTCTACCCCCGTCCCCGATGCAGGGTGAAGAGAGCAATGACTATGACATCCTACATTCTCAAGTAGCCTACGTGTGTTTTATATATATATATATATATATATATATATATATATATATATATATATATATATATAGGCCTATATGCCAAAAAACACACAGCAGCAGACTGAGGAGTAAAACAAAACTGTTCTGTTCACTTTGGGGCTGGAAACAGCAAGACACTCTTATAAACAAAAAGAATCAAGGACGCCAAATCTCAGGTTTTTCTAGCTTTTTCACTATTTTCAGGTTGTTGTTTTTTCCAAAAAGAATTTGGCGTCCCAGAAGAAGGCCACTGACATAAGGTCCTTCTTCTCCAGACAGATATAGCATTATTGGAATTGATTGAACAAAGTCGCCACACACTTGCAAAGGAAAGGGGAGAGATAAGAGAGATGTTTTTGTGTGTCATTTAAAAACTTTACAAGGTTCGTTTTAGGTGAGATGTGATGCTCCGCTCATTTTCAGGTGGTTTTTTTTTCAAAAATCATTTTGCATCCCTGAAGAATGACAAAGGAGGACCTACTAGAAAGGTGTTGTTATGACTGACAGCTCTATTCTGTTCACAAAACATTCACAAACATTCCACCGCCCAGACGGATCCGAGTACGAATATGCTTCGTGAGTCGTGTGGACGCCCACATGAGCAGTATCACAACCACACTGATATGTTACCAATATATCATCATAATATATGGCACACTTTGTTGTCAGGAAAACTGCGGGGACTTTGAAGTTGACCAAATTAACTTCAGTCACAAACAAAACTGGTCAGTTGATCTCCAGCTTTAGAAAAAGAACATTCAATATACATGTATGTAAAAAATGTAATCTCACAAATATGTTGTCCCTATTCCAACAAACCGAACACACGCTGCTTTTTCTTTGAGAAAACAATGGAAAAATCCTAACATTTAAACAACACCGCTATAAATTGTGCAATAAATGCTCAACACGTGCAAAAATAAGAGTTTTAGTGCAGAAGGATAAGACGATTAATTAAAAGAAGAAAAAAAAAAAGATACGCCCACTACTCAAAAGGCTGTTGAAGAATTGTTTATTCAGCAAAAGCATCAAGGTTTCAAAGTCTGGCAGTTGACATAATCCCACCGTTTGTCCAATCTGTCCCCGTGGTTTTATGCACCCCGCATAATTTAGCAAAATTTGATAATTTTTTGGGCATAATTTCTGATTATTTTCCTTCATCATTCTTTGTTAAAATTAACAGAATCGCATAATTTCACATTTTTGGGCTCAGTTTGCATAATTTCAGAATTTTTCTTGCATAAAACAACGGGGACAGTCCAAGTTTTTCCTACAAGAAAACAAAAGAATCGGAACCAACTGAGGAGTCCACGGAAAAAACAGGCCTAGTCACAAACGGAAAATCGTGAGGGTATCAATTTTGAAAACTTGTTGACTCATAACTGTATTTCTGTTCAGCTGTTGGTTGATTGATTATTGTTGTTAGATTTCCCACTCAACAACACTTAACAATAAACCACCAGTCAAACAAATAGGAAGTTATGCATCCACAAGCTCTTAAATTGACACCCTCACAATTTCCAGCTTGAGTTTGTGACTATGCCCATCTTTCCTGTAGACTACTCAACTCCAAACAGTTATTTCTAATGAACCTTGGTACAAGTTGTTAAAGCTATTTCATCAATAATAGATAACTCACACAAGCAGGACAAATTGCAGCCTGCAAACTGCCAAGACATGCATGTGTGTGTGTGTGTGTGTATGTGTGTGTGTGTGTGTGTGTGTGTGTGTGTGTGTGTGTGTGTGTGTGTGTGTGTGTGTGTGTGAGTGATTAATAAATCCTTAGCTCTTGTTGACAATACAGTTTATTTTAAACCAAAGTTACAATTAACTTCCAAATTCTGAATGAAAACTTTCTTTTCATCCCTGGATGAAATTTTTAAAAGACCAATACGACACTTGAAGCTTTGAATTTAGTGATTTTGTACATTTCGACAAAGCGATAAGGGGGCCAGGCTCCAGAATCTTCACAACCGATGTAAAAACAGATATATATAGACATGTACTTTTGGAATAAACTGAGCACAGCGACATTGAAAACGATTGTTCCGACTTGGTTGAGACTGAGCGTGTACTGGCAGGCACGAGGCATTATATAGATAGTCATATTTCAGACGCCACAGCCATGTTGGATTTTTGAATAAAGAGAAGCTAAGCACAGCAGCACATTGCAGTTGTGTAGTGCAGGGAACAGTTTTAGTTTGAGTAAGAGTTTTACGGCACTAGCAACACAATACGGCCATCAAAATGCCGAAGATTAGAGATGTTACGCTACAAAAAAGTAACATACACAAAAAAGAAGGAGCGGAGATAAGGACTACAGATCGCTTGTAAATTGGCACTTGTAGGGTTCTTGCACCCAGCCAGCGAGATGTTTGATAGGAAAGAAGGAGCAAACCACATCAGAGCACCTGCCAACCACCCACACAGGGAACAAGACAGGCAGACAGACAGACAGACAGACAGACAGACAAAAACAGTAGAAGGAAAAAAAAGAAGGTGGGCTGTGCCAGTGATGCCCTCTGACCTCCCTCTATGAGGGTCACAGTAAGTGCAAAGTACACAGAATCATAGATCTACTTAGTGGCAGTTGGCAGTACTAATCAAAAGAAGTTTTTTACCATCTAGCATAAGAAGGCTTTTGTCAGAATGAGCATAGATGTGTGTTGCTCTTAGAGTATGTACCTATATATAACTCAAAAGGTCTAGTATTTAAATCCCTGCATGTGGTTGAATGATGCATTTGATATGTACATTTTGTCAGCTTTACTTCTCCTTTCATATTGAATTTTAATGAGAGTAATTTATATGATTTAAATTTTTTAATGTATACCTGCATGTGTTTTTACGGTCCTGTACAGCCAAGGAAAATTTCCCTCTGGGATAATAAAGTATCTTATCTTATCTTATCTAATATAATGCCCATATGAGAACACCTGTTCACAGAACTGACCAACAGTTTGATCCTACAACATACACTTCACTAAGCCTACACTTCACTAAGCCTACCCTTCACTAAGCCTACCCTTCACTAAGCCTATTCCTTACCCTTGTTGTAATAATCTGTCCCCGTGGTATTATGCACCCCGCATAATTTAGCAAAATTTGATCATTTTTTTGCATAATTTCTTCTTATTTTCCTTTATCATTCTTTGTTAAGATTAACAGAATCGCTTAATTTCACATGTTTGGGCTCAGATTGCAGAATTTCAGAATTTTTCTTGCATAAAATGACGGGGACAGAATAATACTGCACTGAATAAAAAAAAGAAGGAAAATATTTGAGTTTCCTAGAATCTAACTTGTTACTAAACTTCAAAAGCAAGACAAACTGGCAAGGGAGATCAAGACCATAGATTTTTTATAGAGGAAAGAAGGAGCAAACCACACCAGAGCACCCGCGCATGTTAAGGAATCACAAAAATGTTCCAGTCTTCATCATGTGGTCTATAATAAGGTAAAAGTAATGAACAGTATTGTAGACGGCCTGCTAACAAGGCAACAGAAACAGCAGTGATTGTCTTTCCGTCGGCTCTAAACTCATCATACACTTTCACTTCTTTGACTCTTTACAGATGTCATCTGAATCAATTCGGTCACTGTTCACATCTTTGACTCTTTACAGAGATGTAATCGGAACCAATTTGGTCACTCTTCCCATAACACCATTCTCCCCTCTCAAAATGACAACTACAACAACGAAATAGAACAACAAGCAAGAACAAAAGTCAAGTTTCCACCCATGCATTGTACATACCATCTACTCATCTTTATCACACCAAATGTAAACGTTGCAGCAATACAAGGACACCCATGCATTGTACATACCATCTACTCATCTTTATCACACCAAATGTAAACGTATCAGCAATACAAGAACAAGCTCATTCTTCCCCATAAGACATCATTATAAAACATCACCCATACATGCTCAATGAGTGTCAACTTTGTTAACTCTTTATCTCTGGCAAGTCGCTCCCAGCGGCTCGCGGTCGGAACCCCTGTGTCGGTGAGTCGCTGACAGCAGCCCGGGCACATTCCTTTACGACGACTTCCACATCAAGCTACTCTTTGGCAGTTGGAGAAAACAGGTTTCTTTTATCGTGATTTCATTCATTAAATGAACATCTATCAAAATAGGTTCAATTGTTTTGATTTAATGACCAAATTAGTGATGTTTTTGTCCTTTAAAATATTCTAAAGCTTCCAGAACTCGTGAGAGATAAAACTAGTTTGAGGGGAGGAAGAAACTGTTCCTCCAGTACCAGCTAAATCAACGACACCACGAAAAACTACGTGAACAACAGCAAAATGTAACGTTATTTCAGGAAATTAAAACTCCACTGACAAATGCTCAGCTCCCAGGGCACACAGGAAGAAAGCGGTACTATTTCAATTCGAGCCTCCGTGAAATAAATAAAGGAACTATAATTTAAACAAATATAACAATTTTCGGATCACATCTGCCTCACCCAATTAAAAAAAAACGATAAGCATTTCTCATTTATTTTAGTAGAGCTCAACTCTTAGTCTTACTGGTTCTGGGCCAAATTCTTTGTGGCCAGTTGTTACGTCTTCCGCTAAGTTTTCAACAAATGTTCACACAATCTCTTGTCCTCCTCAGTCACGGAACGGTTTCACGACTCAAGGAGAGCTATGACATCAATTAATAAATTATCATTTATTTTTAGAGTGCTGGTAAAAAAACAATCTCGACAGTGAGGTAGTGCAGGAGAGGAAAATCTGAGTTAAAATGGCAATCACACACACACACACACAACCCCCCCCCCCCCCACCCCCAGTAAAAATTATTTGTGGATGATTCAAGTGTACACGTCAAGACTGTTACTGTTACCATCTCACATAGACTGTTTTTGTACTTGAAATCCTAACTGTGTGTATAATGATTTGATTTTCCTTACTTTCGCTTCAATGTCAGTCTTCATATATTTACAATCCAGACATACCTGTAAAGTACTAAAGACATCAGAGCAGAGCAAAGACTAGCACAATTTCAGTGAACCTTCATAAAAAGAATAAAAGCCTTAAATGCCTCCACTTTGAGAAAAGATGAACTGTCCTCGCATTCTTTCAACAAGCCGCACAATGTGGCAGACCGGAACTGTTCTCAGAAACATGACTAGAAACGAGTGGGTGTTTTTATTCATTCGAGTATATCTGTACCACAGTAAAGCAAAATAACCAGCTTGATAAAACATGTAATGAACATTCAGCAACATCAACAAAAGTCGCAACTAAAATCTCCACAAAGAACACACAACTCGTACATAAAAACTACCAGCAACACGTATAAAAAATCCCCACAATCATCTGCCCACATTTGAATAAAGCATTCACTTTGCCTCTTTAGAAAAAAAACAAGGGAGCCATTTACAGATTAAGATAAAAAAAACAAAAAACAAAGATACCTACCAGCCATCCCTAAAATAAAGCCACTACCATAAAAGTGCTTTCAATACCTCAAAAAGACAGTCACTTAGACACCATCAGCTTCAAACACAAGGAAAGCCGATGATACTTCAAATTAAAACTTGTTGAACAATGTCACCTCACACAACACATTACCTCTTGTGACCATACACCATTCCCAAACACATCTACACACAGCACATTGCGACCTCAGTGCTTTCTTGTCCTATTCCCAAACACATCTACACGCAGCACATTGCGACCTCAGTGCTTTCTTGTCCTATTCCCAAACACATCTACACACAGCACATCGCGACCTCAGTGCTTTCTTGGCCTATTCCCAAACACATCTACACACAGCACATCGCGACCTCAGAGCTTTCTTGGCCTATCTCCATTTTTTTTTTTTAAACAAAGAAAATGTGACATCTTCTTCAGCTCACTCTATGTTATGAGCTGTTTTCACTCTTATTATAAATGGAGATACGACAAGCTGTCCCCGTGGTTTTATGCACCCCGTAAAATGTAGCAAAATTTGATCATTTTTTGCATAATCTGATTTAATCATTCTTTGATAAAATTAACAGAATCGCATAATTTCACATTTCTGGGCTCTGAATAATTCTGAATTTTTCTTGCACAAAACGACGGGGATTGGACAAAAAATCACTGGGGCCGCGTCATGGTAAATTTGAGAAGTTATTTGAAAAAGTCCCAGCCATGTTAACTCTACGTATGTACACACCTCTGTCCCAGCCATGTTATCTCCTATGTATATATAGAGATATATTATATAAACTCTTTACACTCTTCTTTCTGTT
>NW_004797385.1:1481517-1492760 GCF_000002075.1 Aplysia californica
CACACATCAACACACACACACACACACACACATCCACACACACACACACTCACGCACACACACACACACATATACATACACACACACACACGACGATGACACACGACCACCCTCACACACACACACACACACACACACACACACACACACCCACGGGAAAAACCAAAACCTGTTTCCTTCATGCCCAAACCATTACGCACCTGTAGCAGGAGAATATTTCACATACCGGTCTCAAATTAAATCTCTTATAACAATAATAAATACCACGGGCTACATTCTGCATGCATGCCTTGTCAATAGATTGTCACCTATGACGTCACTAGAGAAGAAAAGGGCCATTGAGGACTGGGTAAACACGTACACACACACACACACACACACACACACACAGCCTGTCTCTCTCCGTCCCCCAGACTCACCCATCAGCTGTACTTTGCTCCGTCCTCCTCAAGAACCAGTGTCAAGGTCAAACAAGTAGAAATCTTTGATAAAGCTCGGTGCTTTTCTTTAAACAGAAAAGTGCAGAAAGCTTTGGTTGATACATTCGACAGAGTGTGAAATAAAATAGAAACTAGAATATTGTCTTAATTTAGCAATGTGGTGGACTTTTCCCTCAAATTAAATCAGAAAAAGTAGCGTATGTAAAAACAACAATCCCCCCAAAAATACAAAATACACAGTTTGTGAAAGCTGTAAAAATGTCTAAGGGAGACAACCGCTCCAAGCCAGAAACAAGGCTGCACTATCATGGCAAGCACGATTGGAATACATCTACGACGCAAAAACCGCACACACATATTGACCCACTCAGTCGATATGTTTACGACTCGCAGGATGGCTCGGTATTAGCGTTTGCTTGTTGTAAAACGTACCGTCAAGCGTTGACGGTAACAATTTTTTATCATTTGTAACGTTCACATCTTTATCCCTGACGTAAAACATGGAGCAGATTTTATACGCCCCTGCACAAATTTTGTAAAACCAGTAAATGTTGAGGACATCGAGGACGAGACAGGGGATGATAAGACACAGCTGTATGTAGCCCAGCCGGTTGAAGGCGGGCGTGTTGTACACGCGGAACACGCGGTGCCAGTACGAGGGCATTGTAGCTATACGTGCTGAGAAAAACGTGACGGCCATCGCCACGCCGTTGGTGACAAAAACCTGGCTCGTCCTCTCGTAGCCAAGCTGGGTGAGGAACCACCTGAAAAATGAAAATAAATTTGTATAATGTTAGTCAGTGTTTTACAGCACTTGCAACACAATAAGGTCATATAAGTGCCAAAGATAAGAGGTGTTATAAGAGAGTAAAATACACAAAAAGAAGGAAGAGAGATCAGGACGATAGATGTTTGATAAGAAAGAAGGAGCAAACCACATAAGAGCACCTGCCAACAACTAAAATTTAAAAAAAACAAACATTACAAAAATTAAAAATACATCTCATGAACAGGGTGAACAGAAAAAAACATTATCTACATACGAAGCTGAAAGAAACATCAAAAACCCATAAAAATTTGAAATACACCTCGGTTCAGTTTTAATACGTGGCGCTTGCAACTAACTGCATATGGTCAAATGAGCGCCAAGGGGTGGATGTCAACAGAGAAGTCTAAACAGGGAATCAAGACTTACTCTGCTCACCTCTCTAACCTCAACAGCACAAAGTCTGCTTCGACTATCAAGGCACCCCGGAAATAGCGGGTCACAAGAGAGCGACAAACATACAAAAGAAGTAGAGGGAAAAAATGACGTTGGTAAGGATCAGGAAAGAAAAAGCAGCAGTTCCCTGTTGCAGTTCAGCCACAGTTATGAGCATGACATTGATAAATCAGCCTATTTACAGCTCTACTGTGCATATGAACATGGTTAATGTCCTCCCTTTGGGAATGGCCTAAAGACACTTCAGTCAGTAGCACTGCCACGGGGGTATGATGAGTTTACGATACCGTAACGATAAATGTGAAGCCAGCAGACAAAATGAGTAACTTCTAGCTATCCATGAAATAAAGGAGATATCAGCTAAAAATCAACACAGGGGTCAGATTTGTAGATATTCAACTGATACCTCTTTCTTCCTGTTTAAAATGTCTTTGATCAATTTCTACTATAAATCAATAAACTCAACCTGTAAATTTATTGGACCTTAGATCTATGTCCATGGGGCTAAAAATCTGAGAGGTAACTCACTTTGTCAGTAAGCCTTACAATTACGGGCATCTACATTTTTTTTTTTTCAGTAAGAGTTTTACAGCACTTGCAACACAATAAGGTCATGAAAGTGCTGAAGATTAGAGGTGTTACAAGAGAGTAACAAACACCAAAAAAAAAAGAAGGAAAAGAGACAAGGACGATACACGTTTGATAGGAAAGAAGGAAGCAAACCACATCAGAGCACCCGCCAACCACCACACAATCACATACATAATTATAACTGTTGCCCACGAGGCACAACGACACAACACAACGACCTTGACTTTACATTCCACTGACCTCTGGTTCACAAAAGGAGTAGAAAATTCCGCTACCAAACGGTAGTTTGCAAAGTACGGTAAAACACCATATGTCTGGGGGGAAAAAAAGAAGAACATTCAGAAATTGATAAAGGAAAAATTCTCCCAGTTGGAGCCATTGTTATACTTACAAGTGTACCTTACTGATAAACTTTATTTTATAAAAATGAAGTAACATTTCAGTGGGGGGGGGGGACAAACAAGAAACAACTTTCAGGGCACACATCACAATTTCTCTATTTGTCACGACGCGGTGGAAGCAGGCACTCGTCAACTTTTGGGCATACTGAGTTATTGGTAGCATCTTAAAGCTTGTTCGTTTGTCTTGCTTTCAATGAAAAAATGACCCATTCATCTTCAATAGAAGAGGAGATATTTTTTTATTGAAAGGGGTGGGGGTGACCTGGTCTCAGAGGTAAAATTAGCGAGAAAATGATCGCCAAAGCTTGATAACTTTCAAAGCTGAAGAGTCCATGGAAACTGTAAATTAACATTAAATTTGTGGTTTTAATCAACGTTTTTCGGCAAAAATCCTCACAAGTACTTGTGTCTAAATAGACATAAAAGATGTTGAGCCAAAAAACAAAAATTGCTTAGCGGAAGAAAACTGGTTCTTCTTGGATTTCATGATTTTGACGAGCGTCTGATTTCACCACGCTACCTCACATTATGTTTTCACCAACACTAACTTTAAAATCTCAAATGCTCCATGCTTTGTTGAAACTGCTTAACACACAAGCCGCAGTTGATAGAAATGGGCACGGTAAAAAATTTTTTTAAAAAGAAAGAGAAAGAGAGAGAGAGAGAGAGAGACAGACAGACAGAGAGACAGAGAGAGAGAGAGAGAGAGAGAGAGAGAGAGAGAGAGAGAGAGAGAGAGAGAGAGAGACAGAGACAGAGAGAGAGACACAGAGAGAGACAGACAGACAGAGACAGAGAGAGTGAGAGAGAGACAGACAGACAGACAGACAGACAGACAGACAGACAGACAGACAGAGACAGAGAGAGAGAGAGACAGAGAGAGAGAGAGAGACTCTCTCTCTCCCAATCTCTCTCTCTCCCCAACACACATACACGCACACTAATGTATGAACACACTCACACACAGACCCACAGTCATTCATATACGATAGTTTCAATCCAATCAGACACTACGATCAGCATTCTGATTTAGCGTCCAGTGTCAGTACAAACATTTCATTCATCAAATGAACATCATTTCCTCACTAAGAGTCAACAGAATATTTTCATTAATAATAATAATAAATAATAATAATAACAAATAATAATAATAATAATAATAATAATAAATAGCATTTGTATAGCGCAAATCCCCGCTCAACAGCAAGCTCTATGCACCTCACAATCTATACTAGTACCCCAGCAGACCTGAGAGCATTCTGAAACAGTCTCAACTTCCTGGGAAGCATACAGTGAAAGCGGCCATTTACTGGCGCTAAAACACTAACATTCTGACAAGATCTTTCGCTGTCTATGGCCGGGTACCCATTCCCACCTGGGTGAAGTGAGGAAAATTTGTGTAAAGTGCCTTTCCCAAAGATACAACGTCGGGCCATTGGCTCGAACCCCCGAACCCGCAACCAAATGATTACGATAGCCTAACTACTAGACTAACTGAACCCACAACCTCAGGATTACGATAGCCGAACCACTAGACTAACTGAACCAACAACCTCATGATTACGATAGCCTAACCACTAGTTAACAGAAGAACTGAGGTGGTAGGTAGACAGTAACACACAAGAAAAAACTCCAACCCCATTTTCTTACATCAATCATTGCAAGATAAAAGTGTAACAATCAATGTATAAAAGTAAAATGATATGAAGTGACTACAGAATGAAACTATCTGTCCCCGTGGTTTTATGCACCCCACATAATTTGTTCATTTTTTGCATAATTTCTGATTATTTTCCTTTGTCATTCTTTGTTAAAATTGACAGAATCACATAATTTCACATTTTTGGGCTCACTTTGTATAATTTCAAAATTTTTCTTGCATAAAACGACGGGGACAGAATTATGTGAAGAATATTTTATGGAAGATTTCATTAAGGTGAAATATTAATGAGATACAATACAGGCTGGATATGTAGCCTACTACTTCTACATTGTCTCATTGTAACTGTAACATAAGTCATGCAAGAATCTGTCACCTGAGACGGTCATTGTTACATACCCTGCCACTTTGAGGGGGGGTGTGTGTGTGTGTGTGTGAGAGAGTATGCGTGTGCGTGAGAGTATGTGTGTGTGAGAGAGTGTGTGTGTGAGTGTGTGTGTGAGTGTGTGTGTGAGTGTGTGTGTTTGTATATGTGTGTGTGTGTGTATGAGAGAGAGAGAGAGAGAGAGAGAGAGAGAGAGAGAGAGAGAGAGAGAGAGAGAGAGAGAGAGAGACAGAAAGTGTGTTTGTGTGTGTGTGTGTGTGTGTGTACGTATGTGCGCGAATGCGTTCGTGTAAGCAGGTGTGCGTGCATTTTTTGATTGATTGATTGAGTATGTGTTTTACAGCACTATCGACCCAATGTGTGTGTGCGTGTGTGCGTATGTGTAGCTACTGTGACAAAGAGAGAAAAGCGACTCACCATCACATAATAATAGGCATAAATCGAAGCTCCGTGATGCAGGACGTAGAACACGTCCCCTATCTGCTTGTAGTGGATGCTCATAACGATCACGTCTGCACGCAGAAAGAAAGTTATAAAACATTCTTTCACTCACACAGAAAGACAGAAACGTATAAAACATTCTCTCACTCACACAGAAAGACAGAAACGTAAAAGTGAACAAGTTATTATGCACCAAAAATGGGTACAGAAAACACAAATTGAAACATTAAAAAATTCTTAACCAACAGATTGCCTTGACTCTTAGTTTTAATTTTAGTAAGAGTTTTACAGCACTAGCAACACTATAAGGTCATATAAGTGCCGAAGATTAGAGGTGTTACAAGAGAGTAACAAATACAAATAAAGAGGGGAGATCAGGACGACAGATTTGTGATAGGAAAGAAAGCAAACCCCACCAGAACACCCGCCAACAACCCACAGATTATACAGAGTGATTTGTCTTTATCTCTTTTTAATCGCAGACAGACAAAAGTGAACAAGTAATCATGCACAAAAAATGGATGCAGAAAACCAGAAACCGAAACATAAAAAAATTCTTAACCCATAGATTGCCTTGACTCTTAGCTTTAGTTTTAGTAAGAGTTTTACAGCACTTGCAACACAATAAGATCATATAAAGCCAAAAAAAAGGAGTAGAGATAAGGACGATAGACGTTTGATGAAAGAAGGAGCAAATCACACCAGAGCACCCGCCAACCACCCACTTTGATAGGAAAAAAGGAACAAACCACACCAGAGCACCCGCCAACCACCCACTGCCTTAACTCTGAGCTCCCTTAATTGTTACCACAGCAAAATGAACAAGATGCGACTCTCGGCCAGCGTCAGTACCTGAGGTCATGTATCCTGCCACGACAGCACAGCTCGTCCTCACCACGGGGGAGTCCCACCTGACAAACAAAGCCACCACATCACATCCACCGCTCAGTGCAACATTGTGCGCCACACGTCACAAAATGTTCCTTGTTTAGGAAGCAGCTTTAAGATCTTGTTAAATTTTAACATGTATGAAGTGATATCATTTTAAAATGACAGGGTTGAAAGAAAACAGAATTACAAAAAGTGCAAAAGTGTACAGAACCTCGGACCATTCAGCAATCTTGGGGAATTGAAACCCCTTTTGTAATAATAATAATAATACTACTAATAATACTACTACTAATAATACTACTAATAATAATAATACTAATAATAGAGTTAGCATTTGCATAGAGCAAATTCCCTCTCAACAGCAAGCTCTATGCACTGTACAATCTATATTATTGCCCCAGCATATCTGATAGCATTCTGAAACATTCTCAACTTTCTGGGAAGCATAGAGTGCAAGCTGCCATTTCACAGGCTCTCAGACACTAATATAGGGTCGAGATCTATTGCTGTTTATGGCACGGTACCCATTCCCACCTGGGTGAAGTGAATGAAATTTGTGTAAAGTGCCTTGTCCTAAGGACACACAATGTCAGGCCCGAGGCTTGAACCCCCGAACCTGCAACCTCACGATGACAAGTCCGGTAGCCTGACCACTAGACCACCGACAACCTCACGATGACAAGTCCGGTAGCCTGACCATCAATAACATCAAGCGGCTAGCCGGGATAGGGAAAGGTGGAAAGTGTTTGTCCGTGACCTATACGAGCCCATGGATCTCAAACCAGATTATGATGGGGACTATATGCAGACAGACTCTGGGATAGATCCTGAAGAGGGGGAGAGCAGAGATGGACATGTTCTGACTGCAGTGACCCCAACACAGTGGACAAGTATATGAGCCTTTGCCAATAGGTGGGGACCTAAAATGTAGCACAGGGGGCTGATGATAGAGTTTTCAATATTTCATTTTTACTTGAATTTTTCTCCTCATATATGTATCTCCTCCTACAAAACCATGTATTTACAGACCTACAGACGGCATGCTAAGCTGTCTCACTGGCGTAACATAAACATCAGGTCAAATTCTTCCGGACATAACTATGATGACATATTTTTAAGAATTTGAACACACAAAAATTATTGTTATAATTTTCTTATTAAAGTATATGAAGAAACCCCTACCTATTGGCAAAGACCTATACCCTGACCCAGGGTGAGAAAGGCAACAGCGATGACTGATGTTGAGCCAGATTGCCTCTCTACACATAATCATGGGTCTCAACTCAGAATTTAAAAAAACGGAGGAACTTTCAGCGTGAACGCGACAGAAGACCATGTCCGCGACAGACCCATTATTATTATAAGACTGTTTAACCCAAGAGTGCTGAAACAAAAACCATCAATTTATCAAAGCAAGGTTATTTCATACCAATTTGAGGGTTTGGAAGATCATTTCAAGTAAAAGAGTCACTTACCAAATATTTACAAACTTAAATATGTACAGAAACAATTTTTGATTGGTCCACTGTCGCGGTAGCAGAGTTTAGCGGAGGAATTGGCTGTAGCGGAAATCGGCTAAATAGCGGAATATTGAGACGCACGCACAAGAAACTCACCAGATGGGCTCCTCAGCAATCTCATCATCATAGAGCATGGTGTAGGCGCAGACGAAGCTGATCACCACCGAGTGCACCGTGGAGCCAACCCTGCCCAGGACACAACACAGCACACTTCACAAATACTTCTTAGTTCAGTTGTAGTAAGAGTTTTACGGCATTTGCAACACAATTAGGCCATAGAAGTGCAGATTAGCATACTTCATATTGACAAGTAAAAACAGAGGGCAAGTTAGAGCTAGGGGGAATTCCTCAGTATTGTCAGCAATACATCAAATTTCTTTTTATTAATAGTAATAATAATAATAATATGGATAATAATAATAATAATAATAATAATAATAATATTAACAAAAATAGGTCGTCCACCAATGTCTGACGATGACCAATACGTCTGCATCAGAGAATATTTCTCCAGCAAAATAGAAGAATTGGAAGAATTAAAGGTTACGACGATCGATAACAACAAAGGTTGCGATGACTTGTAGCTTCTGCTGTGGCCGATGAGACCAATTCTGGCAGAGTAAAGTTTGCCACATTTTGGACATTTAAAAGCTTCACTTTAGAACTGACTGACTGACTCACACACTGACAGACACACTGACTGACTGACTGACTGACTGACTCACACACTGACAGACACACTGACTGACTGACTGACTCACACACTGACTGACTGACTGACTGACACACACTGACCGACTGACTGACTCACACACTGACAGACACATTGACTGACTGACTGACTGACTCACACACTGACTGACTGACAGACACACTGACCGACTGACTGACTGACTCACTCACCTGTTGTTCCACTCCACCTGCTCCTGTTCAGAGAGCAGACTGTACTTAGCGCAGAACTTGGACGACAACTTGGGACTGGCATATCTGCAAAAGTGACAATATTTACATCAACGATAACACACACACAAAAAAGTTTTTCTGATTAGTTATAGCAAAAGTTTAACGGCACTTGCACCACAAATATGTCATATAAGTGTCAAATATTAGAGATGTTACTAGAGAGAAACATACAAAGACAAGAAGGAGGAGAGATAAGAATGAAAGATGTTCTATAGGAAAGAAGGAGGAAACCACACCAGAGCACCCACCAACCACCCACACAATACAACCACATAATGGAAACTTTAACAAAGAGGTCATTGTGCACTCCTTCACTGTAGTTAAGTAGCCTACTGTAGTAGTTAAGTAGCCTTATGTAGCAGTTAAGTAGCCTACTGTAGTAGTTAAGTAGCCTTATGTAGTAGTTAAGTAGCCTTATGTAGCAGTTAAGTAGCCTACTGTGGTAGTTAAGTAGCCTACTGTAGTAGTTAAGTAGCCTTATGTAGCAGTTAAGTAGCCTACTGTGGTAGTTAAGTAGCCTACTGTAGTAGTTAAGTAGCCTCCTGTTATAGTTAATTAGCCTCCTGTTATAGTTAAGTAGCCTTCTGTAGTAGTTAGTAGTTAAGTAGCCTACTGTAATAGTTAAGTAGCCTACTGTAATAGTTAAGTAGCCCACTGTAGCAGTGAAGTAGCCTACTGTAGCAGAGAAGTAGCCTACTGTAGCAGTGAAGTAGCCTATTTGCTACCCTAGAAGTACAAAGTTCTATCTGCTCAGTACCCAGTTTTGAGAAATTGGACGCTTCACATTTTGAGTTTCACAACATGGTCAAGCCTTTTCGAATGCAATTCTTTGAATATCTTCATAACGACTCCAAATAATCTTATGATTTTGATAGAGCAGATAGAACATTTGGTTCCTGGCCTCACGGTCTTAGTTTTAGTAACAGTTTTACGGCACTTGCAACACAATAAAGTCATATAAGTGCTGAAGATTAGAGGTGTCACAAGAGAGTAACAAACACAAACAAAGAAGGAGGAGAGAAAAGGACGATAGATGTTTGATACTGATAGGAAAGAAGAAGCAAATCACATGAGAGCACCCGCCAACCACCCACAGTCTTAGTTAGTAACCCAAAACGGTCCAAAATATCAGATAGACCGTTGTAATTCGGAGGTAGTGTTCTGTCAAGTAGACAAAAGACCCCCCGGTGGACTGGGGGGAGATAAAAACGACTGCCGTCCCATAAAACAGAGGGGGTGCAACTCCGCTGTCACTCAAATCACACACCATAACCTCAAAGGATGGGTGGGGACTGCATTCTTTCGCTCTGCCTGGCTAGGTTTTCTGACCAGACACATTTATAATCAGGCCAGTCTTTCTAGTATTAGGAAGCGAAACACTTTTATAGCACTTGAAACACAAATGGATCGTATAAATAAATGCTGAAAATTACAGGCGTTACTGGAAAGTAATAGATCTATAACAAATACAAAAAGGAAGAGAGATAAGGACTATATATGTTTGATATGACAGGAAAGAAGGAGCAAACCACAACAGAGCACCCACCAAACACCCACCAAGCTGATCTGTTTAGTTTTAGTAAGTTATACGGCATTTGCAACACAATAAGGTCATATAAGTGCCGAAGACTAGATATGTTACAAGAGAGTAACAAACACAAAAAAGGAGGAGGAGAGATAAGGGCAACAGGTGTAAGGTTTGATAAGAAAGAAGGAGCAAACCACACCAGCTGAGCACCCGCCAACCACCCACTACAGAATAGTAAAAGCCCAGCAGTTGCTGGATTCGTAATATACCAACAGTTAAACAGAACACGGTTCAATAGTACATTCGAAAACAGCGGCATATCCAAAAAAAAAAAAAAAAAAAAAAAAAAAAGAAAAAAAGAGAAAAAGAAAAAAAGAGAAAAAAAAAAAAAAAGAATCCCCAAAGTTTGTCTTCATTATTTGAGCAACCTTTCTAGACCGAAATAAAACCATTGGGCCGGTATATTCCCATTGAGAACCCTGCCATACAGATCCATTGATCCGATCAAAGTGTCGGTCGGTTGGTGTGGACTTACTTGTAGAGGTAGAGGAAGAAAGCACAGCTGAAGGCAGCCACCGGGTAGTAGGTGGTGTCAAAGTACAGCAGCTCCAGGCGACGACCCATTCTGTCTCCTTGTGTCAAATCACGGACATTCTGGGAAAAACAGAAAACAGACAAACATGGAAGATATTTCAGCTACATTTCACAACATTTAGTTTTAGTAAGAGTTTTACAGCACTCGCAACAAAAATAAGTCACATTCTGTCTCCTTGTGTCAAATCCCGCACATTCTGGGAAAAACAGAAAACAGACAAACATGATGGAAGATATTTCAGCTACATTTCACAACAGTAGTCTTTAGTTTTAGTAAAAGTTTTACGGCACTCACAACACTAATAAGTCATATATAAGTGCCACAGATTAGAGGTGTAACTAGAAAGCAATTAAAAAGACAAGAAGGAGGAGAGATAAAGAAAACAGGATGTTTGATAGGAAACTTTGTTTTCATAAAAGTGTTTTACGGCACTTGCAACACAATAAGGTCATACAAGTGCCGAAGATTAGAGGTGTTACAAGGGAGTAACAAACACTAAAAAGAAGGAGGGGAGATAAGGATGATAGATGTTTGATAGGAAAGAAGGAGCAAACCACACCAGGGCACCCGCCAACCGCCGGCATTTAGTCTTTTGTTTTAGTAAGA
>NW_004797385.1:1494680-1498500 GCF_000002075.1 Aplysia californica
GTGTGTGTGTGTGTATGTGTGTGTGTATGTATGTGTGTGTATGTATGTATGTATGTATGTATGTGTGTATGTATGTATGTATGTGTGTATGTATGTATGTGTGTATGTATGTATGTGTGTGTGTGTGTGTGTGTGTGTGTGTGTGTGTGTGTGTGTGTGTGTGTGTGTGTGTGTGTGTGTGTGTGTGTGTGTGTGTGTGTATGTATGTATGTATGTATGTATGTATGTATGTATGTATGTATGTATGTGTACGAGAACAGCGTATTGTTCAGGGTTGAGAGGTTTCCCTAATCGGATCGACTTCCCAGTAATTCGCGCCCGTGCTAGGGGTCCATGCAAGGGCGCAAGGCTATGTGTAGCGGCGTGAAAGGACGACATGGTATAGGTTGGTTTTAGTCGGCGTTTTACTGCACTTGACTGATTTGTTTGTTCGTTTGTTTGTTTGTAGGAGTAAAGAGAAGCACATCGACACAATAATGGTCATTTAGTGCTGGGAAGAAGTAAGACGGACAGAAATGTTGTGTTAGTAAGCGTTTTACGGCACTTGCAATACAAAAAAGGCCATATAAGTGCCGAAGAATAGATTGTGTTTGTACAAGAGAGTTATGTACGATCTTTGCTCTGAACGTGCGAGTTCGATGACCCCAGCAACGACCAACTCACTTTCATACGACACCACGTTCTAATCTAAAAAGTATTTTTTTTTAGCCGACCTCAGGTTCAATCGCCTGTCTACTGTACCGATGGAACACAATCAATTGGATTGATTTGATTGAACGGTAGCCAGTCGGTCTTTCTATTATGGATGGGCTGAATTCGACCATTTTACTAAATTATTTAGCACGATACCACAGAATTCGACTCAGTTCGACTGTGATCTCCAAAATCACTGACAAGTTGTTGTTATTTTCAAAAGGTCACGGGGGCTCTCGTGGCCTAGAGGTTAAGGTGTTGGCCTCTCATTAAAAAAGTCCCGGGTTCGAATCCGGGTAGCGACCGAAAAATGTTCTTCTCTAAAACTGTCTCCTTTCACCTTCTTTCCTGCTCTCTAGCAATGTTCTGTTGTCTGCTTTCATTTCCACTTTCTGCCCCCACCCCTTCACCTCCTTTGCCCCCTCCTCTGGGCTCCTGACTCTTTCTGCAGCCTTTCTACTGTTACTCCTTGGCTCCTCCTTACTGCTGTCTTTCTGCCACACCCCTGATCTTCTGGTAGGAAAGATCTACACCTAGCCTTCTCGGACAAGGGCGAAAAATCTCGGAGGGTCCGTGTGCAAGTTGCGCACGTTAAAGATCCCTTGGTGGTCTAAAATCGATAAGAGTAGGCTTCGGCCGCCACCCGGGCAAAATTCAAAATTCCCTACCAACTGAAAATATTATAAGGTGTGTCCCGCGCGCTCATAATATTATGACCTTATGCAGTTGCGAGCGCCGTAAAACACTTTACAAAAACAAACAAACAAATAAAAAAACAAAAGGTCACGAGTCGAACAGGTCGAATCCATGATAGAAAATCTGGCTACACCCGACTCAGATCAATGGGTCCGATTTGCCCCCTTTTTTTTGGGTAGAGTTTTTACAGCGCTCGCAACTACATAAGGTCATATTAGGGCAAAGGGGTGGATGTCAGCAGATAATCCTTACCGGGAATCAGGCTTACTCTGCTCACCTCTCTAGCTTCAACAGCACAAAGTCTGCTTCGACTATCAAGGCACCCCGGAATTAGCGGGTCACAAGAGAGTGACAAACATACAAAAGAAGTAGAGGAAAAATGACGATTGTAAGGATTCGGAAAGAAAAGGCAGCAGTTCCTCGTTGCAGTTCGGGCACAGTTATGAGCATGGCATTGATAAATCAGCCCATTTACAATTTACTGTGCATAAGAACATCTTAATGTCCCCTCTTTGGGAATGGCCTAAAGACACTTCAGTCAGTAGCACCGCCCATGGGGGAGCAGAAGATTAGAGGTGTTACAAGATAGTAACAAACACAAAAGAAGGAGAGATAAGGACGACTGATATTAGATAGGAAAGAATGAGCAAGCCACACGAGAGCACCCACCAACCACCCACAAGTGCACTGTATTAAATTGTATTTCACGTCATGACCCGGAATATTTTCCAACGCCACGTATAAATGATGTCGTCGGGTTATAATACATGTACACATATTGCATCGCGTGACGTGGCAACAAAGCCTGACCTAGTTATCTCTCTGCTATCAGCTGAGTGACACTGGGAAACAGACCAAAACCAAACAAAAACAAAAGAAACAAACCTAAAGAACAAAAACGAACAAAAAACAAAACAAAAAAAGCAAAAACAACAACGAAGAAAAGACAATACGAAGCAAAAAAACAACAACAATAAAAAAAAACCCAAAACAATAACAAGAAAAACTTTGGGTGTGACATAGGAACAAGCATCATTGCCATAGCTCAGCACCACCCTCACAAACTTTTGCTGTACCCGACCCAGACACGGTCCTTTCATCCTGCAATCGGAGTTTGCTTTGTTTTATGAAAGTGTTTTACAGCACTTGCAACACAATAAGGTCAGTATAAGTGTCAACGATTAGGGGTGTTTCAAAAGAGTAACACACACACACACACACACACACACACACACACACACACACACACACACACACACACGCGCAAAGAAGAAGAGATAAGGACGTTGGACGTTTGATAGGAGGAAAGATTTTTAAAAATCCAACCAGACCAGAGCATCCGCCAACCATCCACCAAATTATTGGGAGTTTGAAAAGATGACAAGTAGTATCTATAATTCTATAGGTATCCTATTCCATCTATATTATCAGAGTGGGCTGACTACTACTGGCATGGCATCATACTGCTCGTGCGATCATCACACTACTGTAGTCCTGTGACCACTATGCTACTCGTGTGTGACAGCTTGCAATCCGCGCGTTATCCACGTTGCGATGAGGACATCATGAAACGCCGGACATAATTTGACAGCTTCTAGGTCAAAACGTTCCCCGGTATGCTCTCCCCCTTTTCACATCCGATATAATATACCACACATGATACACATACGTGTATTTTCTCATTATCTGGAGGTGATGTTCTTGTTAACAGAGAAGGAAGGCGAAAAAGTGCAAGACAAATTGTTTTAGTAAGAGTTTTACGGCACTTGCAACACAATATGGTCATATAAGTGCTGAAGATTAAAGGTGTTACAAGAGAGTAACAAACACAACAAAGAAGGAGGAGAGATCAGCACGATAGATGTTTGATAAGCTGTCCCCGTGGTTTTATGCACCCCGCATAATTTAGCAAAATTTGATCATTTTTGCATAATTTCCGATTATTTTCCTTCACCATTCTTTGTTAAAATTAACAGAATCGCATAATTTCACATTTTTTGGGCTCAGTTTGTATAATTTCCCATTTTTTGGGCTCAGTTTGTATAATTTCCCATTTTTGGGCTCAGTTTGTATAATTTCCCATTTTTTGGGCTCAGTTTGTATAATTTCAGAAAATGTTTAGGCATAAAACCACGGGGACAGGATAAGAAAGAAGGAGCAAACCACACCAGAGCAGCCGCCAACCACCCACATACGTGTATTTTATAATTCCCCGGAGGTCATGTCCCTATTTATAGTGCAGGGAAAAGGTGCAAGCCAGATACACGAAAGTAACAGGCGGAAAGAAAAGAAGTAGGACCTATCGGCGGTGGAGAAGAAAGGCGAAGAACAGTCGAGGGACAGAAGTATCGTAAAAAATACCCAGGTTAGCATAAAAAGATTACATGACCGTTTCAATACTACTACTACTACTACTACTACTACTACTAAT
>NW_004797385.1:1500023-1519472 GCF_000002075.1 Aplysia californica
GGAGAGGGAGAGAGAGGGAGGGAGAGGGAGAGAGAGAGGGAGAAGATAATTATAATAATCAAATTATGGACATGCTACGATTTGCATGCATATTCAGAAAATCTTTGTCGTAAAACGCATTGTAATTTAAATAGCTGGAGCTAGAATTTAAGTAAACCACTTCACTATTATAATCTTACTTTACTGTTGAATAGAACACGAGAAATCTACTAAAGAACAAAACAACACAAAAAACAAAAATACTCCCCCCAAAAAAACCCAACAACAAACTAAGACTATAACCACCCTCTCTGCTATAACCCAACACCCAAACTACATCGATGTATTGGCAATTCCTCACACCATACATACATACCAGCTCTCAGGCCACAAACACTGCCGTACAAGTTACATCCACTCAGAAAAAAATGACCACGTTTCTGATTCTCAGCCAAGAGAAAAACAACGATGACAGACACTGGGAAAATCAGATAATAAAAGCAAACACAATGGACGAACCCACTGCACCCGTGTAATTAGTAGACAGCTTGAACCACTATTTGCACTAAATACTAATGGGGTTCTACAACATTATTAAATGTACAGAGATTTCACTGCAAATGCGCACACAAAGACAACGCTGCACACACATAGATAACATCTAGAACACGTCCAAGGGTTAAAATACCACAGCAGTGAGTTCAAAATTCAGTTTGAATACCCTTCTCTTCTGGTTCACCGGTGGAAGTATCAGTTACAGGAAGGGAAAATGTAGAACAGAGGGGTATAATGATAGCAATAGTGAATAGTGCACACTTTTCATTTTTATCGTCTTTTTAAAACATTCATCAAGATTGGGGGTCAGCTCACCGATTTTCTTTTTTTATCAGGTGAACAGATAGCAAATCAAACCAAATACAACCGGGTGTGTTATCTTTGAAATTATTTGGCTCCATTTGTAGAATTGTCTTTTTTGTCTGCCCCCTCGCCGTGCAAAGTACATGACTATACACGATGTACTTATTCCTCTCAGCCGATTTTTCATTCCGAGCCATTGTCTCCAACACAAAAGACAAAGACAACAAACCAATGAAGGATTTTGCCCTGAACCACCGCAGACATTCAGGGGGGGGGGCGCATCTGGTCTTTGTCACTTGATTCAAAGAGACTTTTTCCCAGCGTGACATATCTTGCTATCACGTTAACTGACTTTTCTTCATGTTCTTTTTTTTTTTTTTTTTTTTTTTTGGTAAGTGGTTTACATTAAAACAATTTCAGTTGGTAGAACACCTTGAATTTCGCCGGGGGGGGGGGGCGAAGTCTACTCTCATCGATTTTGGACCACCAAGGAATCTGTAACATGCGCAACTTGCACAGGAGCCCTCCGAGGTTTTTCGCCCTTATCCGAGAAAGCTAGGTGTTAGATCTTACAAACCGTGAGATAAGGGGTGAGGCTGAAAGACAGCAGTAAGAAGGAGCCAAGGAGTAGCAGTAGAAAGGCTGCAGAAAGAGTCAGGAGCCCAGAGGAGGGGGCAAAGGAGGTGAGGGGGTGGGGGCAGAAAGTGGAGGCGAAAGCAGACGACAGATCATTGATAGAGAGCAGGAAAGGAGAGGTGAAAGGACAACATTGTAGAGAATAAAATTGTTCCATCGCTATCTGGATTCGAACCCGGGACCTACTGAATGAGAGGCGAACACCTTAACCTCTAGGCCACCAGGGCCCCCTTTTTCCACGTACACAAAGCTGACGTCACAGAATCTTCTATCCCCATCTGTGAGACTTTCATTGACAGCACAGTCTGAGGGAATCAAGGATCTTTTTTCTTTTTTCGTAAGAGTTTTACGGCAGTTGCAACACAATAACGTCATTATAAGTGCCGAAGATCAGAGGTGTGACAAGGGAGTAACAAACACAAAAAAGGAGAGATTTATAAGGATGACAGATGTTTGATAGGAAAGAATGAGAGCAAACCACACCAGAGCACCCGCCAACCACCCACAACAAGAGCCTTGCCATTACTCCACAGGGATGTCGTACGAAAAGGATGTCAAAGTCAAATTTCATGAAGAGAGCAATCCATTTATAAAGAACCTGAATTTATACATGTATAATATATACGTTTGGAGAATAGGGGAAAACATATTTGCATTCATTGCTTGAAGTGTCAACAACAAAATTCCCCCCCGCCCCCGCCCCCGAAAAAACCCCAACAACAACAACAAAAATAATAATAAATAGAAAAAAAACAACAACAAAAAACAAAAAAACAAAAAACAAAGAGAAGACACATCAATTTATAAACAAACATTTACACACAACAAATTTGACTCCGGTGTTACATTAAAAAAAACTCCTCTTCTCCGCTCAGGCAGAACTCTTGATTATTTAAAAAAAAAAAAATTATTAAAAAAACCAGGACAACCAGACACACACAATCACAACATTGTACCACTAATGATTGTGACCTATTTTTCTAGTCCTCCTTGTCCCAGGTCAGCGGGTCAGTGGTCACAAACCCCTCAGGCTGTACAAACATTTATCAGCTGTACACAACTTGTAGATATCTGACCTTCTTTTACCACTTTATTTAAATGTTTATATTATATGTCATTACAGGCATTGCTATCACCCTTACAAGATCCCATTCATTGCCATATCAGTAACATAAAATATTTTAGTTAGTTTTAGTAGAGGTTTTACGGCGCTCGCATCTGCATAAGGTCAAATGAGCACCAGAAGATTAGAGGTGTTACAAAAGAGTAACAAACATAAAAAAAGAAGAAGGGGAGATTTAATAAGGACGATAGATGTTTGATAGGAAAGAAGAAGCAGACCACACCAGAGCACCCACTAACATAAAACATAATTCTTCAAAGAGACAATGCTTAATTTGAACGGCATAGAAGTAAACATACATTTAGTGCCGCATGCAGATGAGGAGTTTGTGGTAAAAAAAGACATCGACCCAATAACCTTCCCTTAGTGCGCTTAGTACATTCAGCTAGTTAAAAAAAAAAAAAGTTTTAGTAAGAGTTTTATGGCACTAGCAACACAATAAGGTCATATAAGTGCCGAAGATTAGATGTGTTACAAGAGAGTAACAAACACAAAAAAGGAGGGGAGATAATGGCGATAGATGCTTGAAAGGAAAGAAGAAGCAAACCACACCAGAGCACCCGCCAACCACCCACTCACATTCAGCTAGAAAATCAATTTCTGGGGACACACTAATCTGGTTCAACTGGCAAAGGCTAATCTTTATGTTCAGTCAACTGCATGGTACGAATTTGTCCAAGAGGCCACCCATTTTGAGGGGAAAAGTGGTTGTCTTAGACAGTTTAGTTTTAGTACAGATTTTACGGCGCTCACGACTGCATAAGGTTATATGAGCGCTAAGGGGTGGATGTCAACACAGAAGTCTTTACAGGGAATCAGGCTTACTCTGCTCACCTCTCTAGCTTCAACAGCACAAAGTCTGTATCCACTATCAAGGCACCCCGGAAATAGCGGGTCACAAGAGTGTGACAAACATACAAAAGAAGTAGGCCTAGAGGAAAAATGACGATAGTAAGGATGAGGAAAAAAAAAGCAGAAGTTCCCCATTGCAGTTCAGGCACACTTATGAGCATGACATTGATGAATCAGCCCATTTACAATTATAATTCAACTGTGTATAAGAACATGGTATGTTAATTGTCCCCCACCCCCCAGGGCAGTGCCACTGACTGTAGCGTCTTTAGGCCATTCCCAAAGGGAGGACATTTCTCGTTCAAGCACAGTAGAATTGTAAATGGGCTGACTCATGTCACGTTCATAACTGTGCCTGATCTACAACAGGGAACTGCGGCTTTTTCTTTCTTAATCCTTACTATTGTCATTTTCCTCTTTTTCTTTTGTATGTTTGTCACTCTCTTGAAACCCGCTATTTCCGGGGTGCCGTGATAGTCGAAGCAGACCTTGTGCTGTTGAAGCTAGACAGGTGAGCAGAATAAGTCTGATTCTCTGTAAAGAATTCTCTGTTGACACTCACCCCTTGGCACTCATATGACCTTATGCAGTTGCGAGCGCCGTAAAACCCTGTACGATAAAATTTTTTTTTAAAATTGCCCCCCCCCCGAGAAAGAATGGCCTGAAGACACCGCTCCGGGGGGTTGTACGGAATTGTCTAAGAGGCCAGCCATTTTGAGGGAAAGTGGTCGTCTTAGACAGCTAGATGTCTAGGCCAGTGTCATCTATCATCTTTTTGTGGTGGCCCAATTTTGCTATTCAAAAGGATTTTTAATGGCTGCATCGATCTACATGATGCGGTTTTCGCCAAAAGATTCTTTAAAATATTCTCCAGATCATGACGCCCTTGGTTTTTTCAGTTTTGAGACAGTTTTGTAGCAAAAAGCTAAATTTCTTTATTTCGCCGATCGTTTTAGTAGGCCGACGCTTCTGTCTCTGTAATTTTAGAAAACCCGAAAGTTATATTTCGCAAGGCGCATTTCGTTTTGAGAGTATAGATCTAGACCTAATTTTTTGCATCTCTCAAAATGTATTGCCCCATTCCAGAAGAGTGTAAATATTGTAGGCCAATGACTTTTAGTTGATATTAAAGCACCGATCATTCGTTTCATCGAAAGGGGGCCCAGCTAGTTATAATATAGAAATAAAAGATGCAAGGGGGAAGTGGTTGTATCTACAGGTAACTGAACTGGAAAGGCACTTTTTATATATGTATATGTAATTAACTAGTAGGAACGTAACATTGTAAACTTAGGTTCAACCTACCATTCTAGGTATTCATTACTTGCTGAGTAGTTTGTCGTCTTCTGCGAGACATTGACGTCAAATTATTCGAGCAAACGCTGAAGTGACGGCGGAAGTCGGTTGAACGTGAAGTCTAGGCCTTTTGTATTTTGATTCAACAGAATGCCTAATTCAAATGTATGAGTTAGGCATATCGCTTTCGCGCTACTAATTCACTGGGTTTTTTTGTCTGGAAAAATTATTTTAATTCAAACGTTGAAAGGGGTCATGGGGAGGCGCGTGAACACAAAGAATGCAAAGGGCCTAACTCTGAGTTAGGCATTTTGTTTATGAGCGTGACAACATCGTCCAAGTTTGTTTGCTTGTTTTCCAGCCTGGAGGCAGGCCCAACAAATTGGCCCACAGTCTGCACTTTGGTAAGCCCTACCCTATACTTTACATATGAGAGCAGTCGGGATCTGTAGTGTAATTTCCTCCTCCCCCCGCCCTCCAGCCCTTCCTGGCCACAAGACAAATATATTCCTTTTCATTTTGCATCTCTGTCAAAAGTAGCAGTATTTTGTGAATTGGATTGGTTTTCGGTTCAGAGTTCTAGATCTTTTTGATCTTGCTAAGAAAAAAATAGTGAGTCACAACTTTGAACAAAGCATTGCACTCTGTAAAACATAATGGCCCTCAACTGCCCAAGTATCAACATGATATAATATATTATATTATATTGTCTCAATGTATATGGACTGAATTTGTCCTCTCTATTATTAACATATTATTAATTTTTAAATAAAAATAAAAATAATCAAGTCAGTCAGTGAGTCATCTTTGAGCCCATTCTATGGCTCTCTTTTGACGATTTTAGCAAATATACTTTAACTTTTATTCCCCCCCCCCCCCTTCCGCATTTCCCTATAATAAACCGATGTTTCTCAATTAAGTTTGAGATTTTCTTTACTAAAATGATTATATAATGACAGTTTTAGTAGCCATATACATGTGTTCCACAGCCAAAAATATGATGGTTTGGCCCATTCCATGCTTTATTATCATAGCGCATCTGAGAGTGTGAGTGAAAGAAAAAGGGCGGCTCTATTTCTCTGAACGCTCGGGAAAATAAACTTGAATTCTTCTATTTCTCTGTTCGTTCTCGAGATTTTTTGGTAAATTTGCGAAAGGAGTGGCCCGCATGTGTGTGCGCGTGTGAGTGAGTGTGTATAAGGTGTGAACTGGGAGGGGGGAGGGGGGGAGAATAGGGTGGGGTCGTGGAGGGATTTTTGTGTGATTTAGATCTAAATTACTTTCTTACTTCTTCTTAGACTTCTATCCCGTGGTTGGGGCAACTGTAGGGGCACCACTGCACTGAAAACCAGCTCTTGCCATTTATCTTTGTTCTCTGCTTTCCTCAGACTGTCACCCATCGTCTTTCCTGTCCACTCTGTAATGTTGTCCTCTCACCTCCTTCTCTGCCTTCCTCTCTTTACTTTAGGGGTGACTAAATGCAAGATAGGTTTTACTGCCAAAATCAAGCAGTCTATTTTTTGTTGTTGTCTCGCAGTACCTTTTGAAGGCATTTTCAAATGAAGTAAAGTCCGGGAACGTTGCTCCAACCACAATTGAAGTATCTGAATATTCAGACATCTAAAAATCTCTAGCTCTAGAAATTGAATTCAATGAAAAAAAATAAAAGCTTTTCCCCAGTTCTCAGAGAATGGCAGAAGATGACGCCGAACTCTCGAAAACAAAAGATCTCAAGAACGGAAACCATTCAGAGAAATAGATTAATAGAGGTCAAGTTTATTTTCCCGAGCGTTCAGAGAAATAGTCACTTGGAAAGAAAAAATCTACCAGCACAACCAAGACTTAAAATTAAATTTTAGGATGGGGACATCTTCAATCTTTCGACCACATACTCTTGGGCCTGATTGAGATTGCCGGATGAGATGGCCTACCCCAACTTCCAAGACAGGCTTGGGCCTGGGACTGAACTGAAGCTGAGAAAGGTGGATTGGACTTGGTAGGTATTTAAAATGGAAGTGTATACAGACCCGGTAACCGGGAACAAAGTCACGAAGTATACAGACCCGGTAGGGGAACTCTTTTGTGATTTCGGAAAGTTTCAGCGAATCAGCGCCCTCTTGGCTTAGGGTTGACCTAGGTTCTTCTAGATTAGATCTATGGTCTAGGTCTAGATAGACAGACATAAATCATTTCAATCTAGTTTCGAGGTTAGCCTAGATCGAGAGATCTAGATCTCTAGATCTAAATGAACATTGCGGATGTCTTTTCGATGAACGATCGTATTTCCTCCGTTTTGGGACTTCTTGGAGGAATCACAATTTGAAGAAAATAAAGTTCTAACAATGTCATAATTTCAATCTAGCAGTCTCTTTCTCTCTCTCTCTCTCTGTATCGATCGCATTCTCTTTTTCTTTGTTTGTCTCTGTCTTTCTTTCTCCCTATCTTTGTCTTGTTCCCTCTTGTCAGCTGGTGCATGTCATACATTTTGCTAGCACTTCCCCCTGCTCTCTCTCTCTCTCTCTCTACTCACACACACACACACCCACACTACCGGGTCTGGGCGCTGAAACTTTCCGACCTCACAAAAGAGAACAGTTCTCCTACCGGGTCCGTATACTTCGTGACTTTTTTCCCGGTTACCGAGTCTATCGACACTTCGATTTTTAAAAAAGTATTGAAAGAGTATTGGGGGTGAGTTTGAGCTTGATTCTCACAAGATCTAATTCTCTGCTCACGACTGCTGACTCCACAATGAACAACAACGGTTTATGGATGGGGCTGGGTTGGTATGGCATTTTGAAGTTCACATTCTACTCTGTCTAATAATTTAAATTAATTAGCCTTACTAAATCCAAGACCAATGATCCAATGGAATAACAATGTCAATGACAAAACAAAGACCACAGCCACGGAAGCAAACACATCGGAATAAAAGCCTGCGTTGTAAAGGAAGAATGGAGGAAATCAATACTGAATGTTAACAGACTCTAAAACTAACTAGATCTAGAATCTAGATTCTACATCCATCTAAATTAAAGACAAAAAGTTTAGTCTATTAAAATTAGCGTAATGAATGCCACTACTGTGCTGTCTCCAGTCAACATTGCCACACTTCGACCACCTACCTCATAATACTACGGAACTGTTGTGGATGAAACTCGGGATGTTTAGTTTAGGTCCCAATTGAAGAGGCACACCAAGAGCACTTGATGACAGAATCACATAAACACGGTTACCATACACAGCAGATGTAAAACCCACTCTCTCATCAGTGCCTCACGTTCGTTTCTCTAAGTTCGACACAATCCCAGACCTGGCATCGCAGAACAAGGCAAGGCAGAACCTAAGAACAATGCCAGGTAATAGAGAGCACAGAATGTTATAGATCTATAGATTCTAGGCTATCTCTAAAAAATAAAACCGCGGAAAACATTGGCGCGATCTACCATATCATAGGAAAATTATACTGGCTTCAGATTTCCCTTTTAAATTTTGTATTCATACGGATAAACTTTGGTGTACCAAACCTGAACATTCATAATAGTATATATGCTGTAAAAAGTCTAGATTGAATTTGAACGAGCTAAACAATCAGTCCTGTCAGACGCTAAGTGGCAACCAAAACGTATGCTCTCTAACAAACAAAAAACAAGAGGCCAGAGGCTTTTAGCTCTCTGCTAAAACCTAGCATTTGACAAACATTTCTGGCTTTACATAAAAACAACAACTCAAGAAGTATTTTGTTGTGGTCTTTAAAAAAAAAAGATTAGCAACATAGTATTGTTCTCCACTCAGGAGCAGGTCGACGTCAGAAACGCTTGTAAAGGTATTTTGACACCGAAATGCTTTTTGGGTGCCGCAGGAAAACAAATCCTACTTTTTAACAGTGATTCTGCTCTAGTTTCGTCAGCTGTATTTGTACTTTCGGTTTGTTTCTTGTGCTTCGTTCGACAGCGATCCTGAGAAATGAGCAGTTGGTAGCAAGATGACGTTGGACTATTTCTTCGTGTTGATCTTCTTTTTGAGCTTGATTTTCCTCATTTTGAGACTCTGGACCCGTAATTCAAAGAAATATACTAGAAGCAAAGACAAAGACCCGGCTTCTGTCCTTATGGTCGCAGGATCAGGTCTGGTTTCGATTTGGAAAATTTTGAATCTGAACTCTTGTTCTTCTTCTATTTTCTAGATCTAGGATCTAGATCTACTCTAGATCTCTAGATCTAGATCTACCTCTACTTCTCTTGTCACGCTTGCCCTTGTTATATGTAGTGACTGACTGTGCTTATGTACTAAATGCTAGATCTAGAATTATGTAAGGCCCAAACTTTTCAGCTAGCTACACTACAGTAAAAGCAAAGACTTCTTGTAAAGTCTTTTACTTTTATACCCAAGACTGGTTTCTGCTAGTCACTCTAGAAGATCTAGATTGTTTGATTGTTAGACCATGTATCCTTAAGCACGATGCGATGTAACGTCGTGTGGTGTGTATCCCTGTGTAGTCGCGCCCAAATTTTCATTCACGTGCGACAGAAGCAACAAAAGTGTCTCTTTATGCGCTACGCGACGTTACGTCGCGCGCGACTGGCAGTTCACAGCAGAGAGACTAGCTAGTTATTCTTGGCACATAGTCTCGAACCTTGCCTTCACCGACGCACACAAACACACACACTCCCCACATACGGCGTGTCGACCGTGGGCACGCCTTGGCTAGGTATTTTGACCAATGGTGATGCTCTAAACCTGCCGCTCCCCCAATCTGTCTCACATGAGACTTTCAATTGCTACATGGACCGATCAGACACGACAGTCGCGCGCGATGTTTTCTAAGCTCAGAAAGACTCGACTTTACTGAGCTGACCATGCTGTAAGAACACCTAATTAGGCCTACAGACTACAGAATCTCAAAAGCAGTATTTTATATTCTGAGCTGTAAAGTTGGTGCATCAAAAAAATTAAAATTGCTTCGAAGACACCCTGAAAATGTAACTGAAGGACTTCAACATCAAATTGTTGACATAGCAGAGCGCAGTTTAAGGCCAGCAGTTATTATCGTGAGGCATCACAAAGTTTTTTGGTTTTTTTGGTACAATGTCAAGTATGTTTTGTAACACATTTTGTCTGTAAAAGAAAGTTTTGAATCATTTTATGTCAGTTTTGCGTAAGATTCAAGCTACTCATTTGTTGGTACACTTGAGTGGGAAGATGCCTGTTTTAAAGTTGGTTGCATCCTATTTCCTCAGGGGGTCACACGCGGGAAATCCTCAGTCTGGCGACAACGCTTGGCAAACACTACAGTCCACGCTACTATATTGTTGCAGAGACCGACTCTGTGAGCGAGGCAAAGATTCACTACTGTGAGAAACAACGTGGTGGAGATGATGTACCTCAAGAGGTGTGTGGATACTAACATTCGTACTTTTACTAAAATTCACTTTATTTGATGAAAAAACTAGCTCAGAAAAACATTATTTCCCTTCACTCAAGTGGGAATAGGTTCCCGGCTATTAATAATGGTCTGAAAGCTAAGTTTTGTGGCAGGCTTTCTTTAGCCAGTAGTGTGTAAGATGCAGTCGAAATTGACCAAGACAGCCGTCCATTTTGGAGCAGAAAAGTGTTTATTTTAGACTGGTGGATTACCCCCCCCCCCAGGGCGATGCTGCTGACTGAAGCGTCTTTAGTGGGGACATTAACATTATGCACTGTAGAATTGTAAATGGGCTGATTCATCAATATCATGCTCATTACTGTGCCTGAACTACAACAAGGAACTTCTGCTTTTTCTTTCCGAATCCTTACTATCGTCATTTTCCCTCTACTTCTTTTATATGTTTGTCACACACTTGGGACCTGCTATTTTTGGGGGTGCCTTGATAGTCAAAGCAGACTTTGTGCTTTTGAAGCTAGAGAGGTGAGCAGAGTAAGCCTGATTTCCTGTAAGGACATCTCTGTCGATATCCACCCCTTGGCGCTCATATGACCTTATTTATGCAGTTGTGAGCGCCGTAAAACCTCTATTAAAACATAAAACAAGACAGGTGGATGTCTTGGATAATGTCATTATGATATAATATAGAAAAAGTGAAAGGCCGGAAATGGGAAGTGGTCATCTGGACAGGTGGTTGTCTCGGACAGGTGGTTGTCTTGGACAGGTGGTTGTTGGAGAAGGTTTGACTGTGCTACTTTCTGCCATTCAGACTCTCAAGAGTTCTTGGCGGTGAAAAATGTTTCATCCAATACAGACTTTGTCCTCTTTTGCATCTGTCATGGGTTTGAATTGGTCTGTTATCTTATCGTGACATGCTGTCAACCTAATCAGATAACTGTACTGTTTATATGAAAAAATGTGGGCATAACTTCATAAGTGTGTGTGTGTGTGCGTGCGTGCCTGTGTGTTTGCTATAGTTCATTATCTAGGTTGAGCTGAGTTATCAAGAGTCAAAATGGTATCAGTGATTTATTAAGGGTGAGTTAGAATACACGTGCATATGTGCAGTGTGTGTCTGTGTGTGCAAGCACATGCACAGGTGTGTGTGTGTGTGTGTGTGCGTGTGTGTGCATATGCATGTGCTTGCAGTAGTCACACATTACTTTTTTCTGTGGGTATTTGAGATCTCTGTATGTCAGCCTCTCTACTGAAGTGTAAGAAGAGGAAGATACATGTACACAATTTGTTTTGTCATGTTGACTGCCTGGTTTATGTTTTTAGAGACATGGGATATAATAATAATAATAATAATAATAATAATAATAATAATAATAATAATAATAATAATAATAATAATGAATAATAATAAATATAATGCTATGCACAATGCCTTCATGCTAAAGATGAGTTGAATTTTATACAGAAAGGGGAGAAGAACAGTGGAATGCTTCTGTAAACTTAAACTTCCCGATATTCTATGTGAAGGTGGATAAAGAAGGGGAGGAGGGGTGTAAATAGTTAAGGATCTCGGCTCTTTTAGGATGTCCTTTGAGAGACTTTTATTTTTATTGCATTGGGTTTTGGTTACATTGACATTTTTCTGGTGAGAATGTGTGTGCCTGTGTGTTATTCATGTTGATATGTGTGTGAAACTTCTTCATGCAGTAAGATAATTAGAAAGTGCCATTCCCTGGTCTTTTCTTCTTTTCTCTCTTTTTATGATTCCCCCCCCCCCCCCGTTGCAGGGGACATAAGCAGCAGGTGTTGGTTTTTTTTCCTATCAAATATCCATCGTCCCTATCTCTCCTCCTACTTTGTTTTGTGATTATTGTTACTCTCTTGTAACACCTCTAATCTTCGTCATTTATATGACCTTATTGTGATGCAAGTGCCGTAAAACTTTTACTAAAACTAAAGAATGTGTGTCTCTGTGTGTTAATGTGTGTGTGTGTGTGTGTGTGAAACCTCTTCATGCAAGAAGTAAAACTTTTACTAAAACTAAAGAATGTGTGTCTGTGTGTGTTAATGTGTGTGTGTGTGTGTGTGAAACCTCTTCATGCAAGAAGAGAATTAGAAAGTGTCGTCCCTTACTCTTTTCTTTTCTCTCTTTTTATGATTCCCCCCCCCCCCCCCACCCCCCTTAGCCAGTACATTAACAGTACAGTACATGTTTTGTTTGTCAATTTCAGTACCAGATCTTCACCATCCCCCGGAGCCGAGAGGTGAAACAGTCGTACCTGACCAGTATTCTCACCACCTGCCGTGCCTCGCTATCCTCGTTTCCTCTCGTTTTTAAACTGCAGCCAGATGTGGTAAGTGCCTTACATATGTTTCCCGGGAGGCTGAGAATGTTTCTTAGTAGTGTATTATTAGTTTTAATAAGAGTTTTACGGCACTTGCAGCACAATAAGGTCATATAAATGCTGAAGATAAGAAGTGTTACAAGAGAGTAACAAACACAAAAAAGGAGGAGGAGAGATCAGGACTTTAGATGTTTGATAGGAAAGAAGGAGCAGACCTCACCAGAACACCCACGAACCATGGGCTCTGAGTGTTGTAGGGTCTGCTGGGGTACTTCTAGAGTTGTAAAGTGCAAAGATCTGTAGAGCACCAGTATGTGCTAGGCAATGATGATGATGATTATTATGGTTATTGTTATTTATTATGATTATTATTATAATTATTATTTTATTATTGATCATTATTATTTTTTGTTATTATTATTATTATTATTATTATTATTATTATACGTATTATTATGTGTATTATATACTGTTGTTGTTGTCTTGCAAATGGTTTGAATGATTTATGATTGATAGCGGTTGTCTTTGAGAAGTTCACTGTGTGTTTATTCCTTTCTTCTCCTCAGATACTTTGTAACGGTCCTGGCACCTGCATTCCCATTTGTTTTGCCGGCTTGTTGTTAAAGGTAAGACTCATCTTCAGCTTGATATGAATAAAATTTTTATAAACTTACAAAATCAAGGCCAGTTTAGATTAGTTTCCATTCACATGCACTTGAGTGCACACACTCATATTCGGGGGGTTCTCGTGGTCTAGAGGTTAAGGTGTTCGCCTCTCATTCAAAGGTCCTGGGTTGGAATCCGGGTAGCTTCCGAAAAATGTTCTACTAAAAAATTGTCTCCTTTTACCTCCTTTCCTGCTCTCTAGCAATGTTCTGGCGTCTGCTTTCATTTCCACTTTCTGCCCCCACCCCTTCACCTCCTTTGTCCCCTCCTCTGGGCTCCTGACTCTTTCTGCAGCCTTTCTACTGCTACTCCTTGGCTCCTTCTTACTGCTGTCTTTCAGCCACATCACTGATCTTATAGTAGGTAAGATCTTCATGTAGCCTTCTCGGACAAGGGCGAAAAATCTCGGAGGTCCTGTGTTCAAGTTGCGCACGTTAAAAGTCCCTTGGTGGTTAAAAATCTATAAGAGTAGGCTTCGGCCGCCACCCGCGCAAAATTCAAAATTCCCTACCAGTTGAAAATGTTTGGTGTGTCCCGGACACTCTTACGACCTTATGCAGTTGCGAGCGCCGTAAAACGAAAAAAAAAAAAAAAAAAAAGACTGTAAACTCCTGAATAAGTGCCCGAGCCTGTGCCAGTGACATGATAAAAAATGAAGGCAGCAAAGGTTGTTGAAAGTGTTATTTCAGAGTATCCTGTAGGGGATAACAGCCTTGAGACCATTAAAATAGACCGATGGTGATAGTTTCTGCTTATCTCTACACAATGCAGACTCCTCTGACTCTGTGACCCCAATATATTATAGTTTCAGATTTGACAACAGAAAGTTTTTGTCATTGATGAAATTAGAGATTAAATTTTAAAGTTAAAGACATCTCCCTGTTGATACGGATGTTAAACCTACAGGATAGCACTACCATATATGGTGCTTAGTTTTTGCCTTTGTTGCTGTATTCCCTTTACTGTTACAGATAAGCCAGTTTTTCTTTGTTGTCATGTTGAAATCTGATTTCCCCCTTTCTTTGCACGCTCATATGACCTTACGCAGTTGCAAGTGCTATAAAACTCTTACTTTACTTAAACCATCCTTTCTTTTCCTCAGTGGTTCAGTGTGAAGGACACCTATATCGTGTATGTGGAAAGTTTTTGCCGAGTGACTTCGATGTCTCTCTCGGGGAAGCTTCTCTACCGTTTTGTCGACGCTTTTTTTGTACAGTGGCCCGAATTGGCGGAGAAATACCCGGGAGCCAAATACATGGGCCCAGTTGTCTCATGATCTCTGTGTTGTTCTTAGTTGTCATGTGTTAGTGAGTGCTGATATGTTTTGTTAGTGAGTGCTGATGTGTTTTGTTAGTGAGTGCTGATATGTTTTGTTAGTGAGTGCTGATATGTTTTGTTAGTGAGTGCTGATATGTTTTGTTAGTGAGTGCTGATATGTTTTGTTAGTGAGTGCTGATATGTTTTGTTAGTGAGTGCTGATATGTTTTGTTAGTGAGTGCTGATATGTTTTGTTAGTGATTGCTGATGTGTTTTGTTAGTGAGTGCTGATGTGTTTGGTTGTACCGCTGTCCTTACGTGTATATGATTAATGTATGGTTGAGAAAGTTCTTCTTTATGCAGTTAAACTGGTTTTCTTGTTGCTGTGAAATGTTTTGTCTTGTGTAAATAAAATATTACGCTCAGTGATCATGTCAGCAACGTAAAGCGCTCAGAGGGTATACTTGTATGGGATAGAGCGATATATGAATACCATCTATTATGTATTATTTTTTGGGTAAAATAAAGATCACATCATTGTTTGTTACAGCCACAGTGGAAAAAAATTAGCTGGAGCAATGAAAAAACCCAGCTGAACTTATTGTACTGAAGGAGGTCAGTGAAGTGGCCAGTTTTCTCAAAGTCCAGGAAGTTTTGCTTTGATGCCACACTAATTTTCCAAGTTCCATTTTTACAGTGCGTTTGAGGAAGTTTATTTAAAAGGTAAGTTATGATTTTAAAATATGGTCTAAAAATCTCATCGGGTTCTAAAAAAAGATGAAGAGCTGAAATTTAAAAAATGAGTCGCTCAAGAGATTCTGAAATTTTTTTTTTTTTAAATGGACGAAATCATGAACATGTATCAAAAGGAAGGGTTCTGTCATGCTGTCTCATGGATTAATTCCTATACTCACAGACCTGATGAACTGTTGTAAGGTGGCTCGAGTTTAAATTCTAGTCAAGACAGAGCACATTTGCAGTCATCATTTTTAAATTTTTACCTCTTGAGTTCAATTAATTGTGGGAAGTAATTGAATTGCGAAAATCATAAAGTCTGAAATATAAAGAGAATTGATCTAGAGGCTGGTAATATGTATATTTGCGGACAATGTTAATACGTCCGTAACAGTTGCAATTCCTTTTATTTTAAGTGTGACAGCTGTTACCAATTTGAACTTTGAAAACTGTGTGAAACAAGGCTGAGTGCTGTTATCACTACCTTCTCATGTCTGTGACTTCAGTGTGTGTTGGCCTTTCCTCATTCTGTGCCGAGCGCTCCAGCAGTGAACTCCCCTCATCTACTGGCCAGTTTTGTCATGGCAACAGGAAATTAAGTCTACCCGGGAAAATCAGTCACAACTAGTGGGCTCAATGGCTGTTTGAGCAGAAAAAATGTCTCCTTGACCTTTCCCATAGTGCATCATGATTAGTTCAAATAACTAGGTATGGATTAGAGAGAGCCATTCTTTCTATAAAGACAGCGAGGCAGAATGCGAGAATACTCGTCGCTGGTATGTGGGGCGGGGCCCAGGTTTCGTGAGTATTCTCCTCCGTAGCACTGAATGAGTTAAACATGCACGGTATCAAGCATCAGGTAGTGTGCCTTTTAGATCTTGGAAATTTCACCGATGATGATCATGTTAGTTCTTGACTGACTTTAACTGAGTGGAAAGAATATCATTGTGACCATTTTTTTCCCCTTGTAGTACACCCAGATTTTTGTAGTGGGTGGTTGGCGGGTGCTCTGGTGTGGCTTGCTCGTTCTTTCCTATCAAACACCTGTCGTCTTTATCTCCCCTCCTATTATTATTTTGTGCTTGTTACTCTCTTGTAATTTGTAGCACCTCTAATCTTCAGGACTTATATATGACCTTATTGTGTTGCAAGTACTGTAAAACTCTTACTAAAACAAAAAACAACAACTGATGATCATGTTAGTTCTTGACTTTCTTGACTGACTTTAACTTAAGAGTGGAAAGAATATCCTTGTGACAATTTTCTTTTCATCACAGTATACTGTTTTTCTAGGCTTCTCTACTGTTGTTGATATTTTAGTTTTCGTTGTCTTGCTCTACGCTTATTCTTATTCCTCTTTCTTCTGTTCCATCAGATAGTTTTGTTGTCAATAGTCCAAGAAGTAAGCTACTTAAACTTCACTTCAAAATACATCTGTGACAGCCCACAGCTCAATGCAGAATAACATGTATAGTGGTAAATACTTTAACCCTATCCGTACGTCGTGTTTTGCTGTCATATCCCTACAACGTGGAGAACTCTGTGCCACCACTTTCAAAGAAGAAATTTACTCGTTAATCTGATTCGTACGCTTTGCATAGCAGTCTGTCAGAATGAATTTTTGAGAAAAACTGAAAATTTCAAAGAGATCTTCGTACTAGAAGTATTCAAAATGTGAAGAATACAACCCCGGGGGTACAAAATGACCCCAGGGCGTACGGATAGGGTTAAAATACAGAGCCTATTGTGGCTGCTACAGAGAAGCAGAATAGTCATTTCATCCCTTATACTTAATACTCTGTCACCAGGATGGTTGAGATTTGTCGAGTCAGCAAATGGTTTTCTGTTTTCATATAGATCTAAGCCTCGGCAGAGCTGTAAAGAATCTCGCTAGATTTATGGTTTAATCAATCACGTCCACGTTGCATTATAAATGTGTTTGCATTTTTGCGAATTTGAAAATGGTGTTGCTTTGTAATATAATGGGGCGATGAATGTTCACATTAATTTATTTATTGACGTTGTTTGGAAGACTGGAAAGCAATAAAATAATCATCAAATAAATTTGTGATGCTATTTGTTAGCAGTTTGTAACAAACTTTGTTCTTTTCAAACTTGCAGTCGTTCAGTATTACAATTGCATGTTATGTTGAGCTCAACAGTTATTCAGACCTGTGTTTCTTGTTTCCACTAACCAGAATAACGGATGGTTGGCGGGTGCTCTTGTGTGGTTTGCTCCTTCTTTCCTATCAAACATCTATCGTCCTTATCTCTCCTCCTTCTTTTTTGTGTTTGTCAGTAAGTTACTCTCTTGTAACACCTCTAATCTTTCGCACTGATACTGCCAAGTGCCGTAAAACTCTTTACTAAAAAACGTAGGGTAAGATGCAGCCCCCCCCCCCCCCCCCCCCCCCCCCCCGCTACTGAACAATGCTGGAAGCTAATCTAGACATAAACTACGTTGTGAACTGCGCATTAGTCTGTGGACCCAAACGTTGCCGTACGCTAGACATTAGGTCCTACACTACCATTCAATGTTGACTGTAAGCAAGAGTTGACAATAAAAACACACACAAACAAAACCAGTACGTATTTAACGACATTTTAATTTTTTAAGTACAGCATTAAATTATGCTAAAAACATGAATGACATGAAATGTATGAATGTGTACACATGTACATGCAGTTTTGATGTAGTTAAGCGAATCACCAACATCCACGCAGAGATGATGGGGACAGAGATTGTTTGGTCCTTGGGGGGAGGGGAGGGGTCCCACCCTGTTTGGCTGATCGGGGGGGGTCCACCCTGTTTGGCTGATCAATCGGGTGAGTGTGTGTGTGTGTGTCCCACCCTGTTCCGCTGATCTCAGCAAAACTGAATTTTCCCGACAGCTGTGCAGCACTTTTGCAGTTACTGGACAGTTTTAAATGATTTTTGGCACATGCATTATCAATAAGAAATCCAACATTTTTTGTTGTAGACAATATGACCAATCAGGATCAGTTTTTCAAAAAAAAAAAAAAAAAAAAAAAAAAAAAGGAAAGAGACAAAAAGTAAAATTTTTTTCACTTTTTGACCACATATTTCCCCTACTCTTCCAAAGTTTACCAATGGATTATAATGATATTTGGAATGGAATAAAGATAGTCAACGGGCATTACTTCATCATACAACCCTCTTGACTACATATTTCTGAAACATGAACAAATTCCATGGGTAAAGTTGGGAGGAGTAGCCAGTTTTTTGTTTCAAAATGATGTAAAGTCCAACACGGCGGCCAAAAACATGATAGTATCGATAACATATTGATAGGAAAAGTTTTTGTTGAAAAACGATTTTTGCAACAATTGTAACAAACATACCAAGTTTCGAGTCATAACGATTTCAGCCTTCAGGTGGGACCCCCCCATAAACTCAAAGCCATGTGACTACAACAATAAGTATGCCAGTCAGCATCCATAGACTTGGACAGTCATAGATTGTAAAACAACGCACAATGACAATTGGTCACTTTTAAGCACCAGGGGGCTATCCCGTAAAATGCTGTTTTGAGAAAATGGAAGGTAAAGTTTGTGCCTCTTGTTCAGTTTCTTTAAAAGACAAGGAGAGTTTTCTCTATAACCAAACAAATATACACACCGATGAAACCAAATTTCTCCTTTAGGTAGGGCAATGCCCGCTTTTGGTGTAGGTCACGATTTCTGGAAACCCCCCAAATCTGAGTTAGCCCGCTTGTCCTTAGAAGCGACCAATTATGCCACCTTACTCAGAGGTTCGATAAGGCTGAGCTCATCTGGATATGGACGGACAAGATCAAGAAGGAGTACAAAAAGGTTGGGAGTGGCAGACGATATACGAAAACGTTTGGAGATGAAAGTAGAGAAGAAGGACTAAATAAACATGGAATGTGTGTGTGTGTGTGTGTGTGTGTGTGTGTGTGTGTGTGTGTGTGTGTGGTAAACTATGGGCAGTGCAAGGAAAGGGAAGCTGATGATAAAGCTACAAGTAAAAGTAAAAGAGCTGAAGAAGTGCAGGTGGGTACAGCTACGGTGTGGGAAGATACTGAGACACTATCAAGGTGGTATGGTTGCGCAATCGAGGAAGACTTAGGCCTATACAGTCGACTACCAATGAGTTGATGTCGTCGGGGGAGTGAAAAAAAAGATAAACTCATCCGAAGTTCAACTGAACCGTTGGCACCTAGTAGACCTACGGTAAAGAAGATGTGCTGGGGCCCGAGAAAAAGATCAACTTAACCAAAGATCCACTCAAGCGGAGTTGACTGTGTGTGTGTGTATATATATATATATATATTCAA
>NW_004797385.1:1521570-1537266 GCF_000002075.1 Aplysia californica
TGAACGTTTCTGTATAACTTATTTATTATTTTTTTTTAGTACCGTATATTTTTTACAGCACTCGCAACTGCATAAGGTCATATGAGTGCCAAGGGGTGGATGTCAACAGAGAAGTCTTTACAGGGAATCCGGCTTACTCTGCTCACCTCTGCTTCGACTATCAAGGCAACCCGGAAATAGCGGGTCACAAGAGTGTGACATATATACAAAAAGAAGTAGAGGAAAAATGACGGTAGTAAGGATTAGGAAAGAAAAAGCAGTAGTTCCCTGTTGCAGTTCAGGCACAGTTATAAGCATGACATAGATGAATCAACCCGTTTATAATTCTACTGTGCATAAGAACATGTTAATGTCCTCCCTTTGGGAATGGCCTAAAGACACTTCAGTCAGTGGCACCGCCCCGGGGGGTGGCTTTGGCGTCCATTTTCTTGCTAATTTTACCTCTGAAACCAGGCAACCCTCACGTCCTTCAATTGTCAATACCAATATCTTGACTTGTATCCAAGATAAATGGATATTTTTCTCCTCAAAAGTGAGGCAAATGGACAGGCTTTAAGATGATACCAATAACTCCATTTGTCCAAAAATTTAGGAACGCCTGATTCCACAAAGTCGGGACTCATATTTCCCCAACACCTCAACCACAAACCAAACCACAGCGCCATCATGACACAGATATTTTTCCAACAAACCAAACCACACCCCATTTGTGAAAACCACAGCCCCATGGTGAGAGCCACAGCGCCCATCGTGAGAACCACAGCCCCATGGTGAGAGCCACAGCGCCCATGGTGAGAACCACAGCCCCATGGTGAGAACCACAGCGCCCATCGTGAGAACCACAGCCCCATGGTGAGAGCCACAGCGCCCATGGTGAGAACCACACCCCCATGGTGAGAACCACACCCCCATCACGAGAACCTACTTGTTGCCTCCGCTAGAGTTGAGCCCCTCCCCCGAGCGCGGCGAGATTCCGTTGTGAGAGACGGTCGACGTGATGGGGACAGGGAGGCCACTCTGTCTGACCGGCGCAGCGCTGCTGCCGGGTCCGTTGGCGACCACGGGCGTCTCCATCACAGGCTGATACTGGACCTGGACACAGGAAATACCACTTTTAGTTTAGATTAGTTTTAGTAAGACTTTTACGGCGCTCGCAACACAATAAAGTCATATAAGTGCCGAAGATTAGAGGCGTTACAAGAGAGTAACAAACACAAAAAAGAAGGAGGGGCGATAAGATAGATCTTTGATTGGAAAGAAGAAGCAAAACACACAAGAGCACCCGCCAACCACACACAAATACAACTATAGTTTTAGTAGAGGTTTTACAGCGCTCGCAACTGCATAAGGTCACATGAGTGCCAATTCTACAACTTTAGCTGATCCACAGAATGACAGGTTGTTCTAACATGCTAATATTATATGTACAGCACATATATATCAGGAAATGTAAAAATTTCTTCAACTTCAAAATGAAATTCTTGAACTGCGGAATCCCTCACCTGATGGGACCCTCCAAATCCCGGCCGCTGCCTCAGCGAGGCGCTGTGAGTCCTGCCATCATCGTGAGGCACCACTGAGCCGTGACTAGAGGCACTAAAGTTGTGCTGACGGAGGGAAAGTTGAGATGTGTGAGGAGGGTGGACCATTATACAGTGGGAACTTTGCAAAGTAATTCCTGCACTACAAAAAGCCAGGCAGATAGTCATAAGGAATTGGAAATTTACTCTACATATTAGCATTTAAACACATACAGTAGGCCTATGTGCTTGAAGGAAAGATATGGGGCAGGAGAGCCAGAGGAAGGCAAAGAATAACATAGATGGACAACATAAGAACATGGACTGGCCTGGATATGGCAGAATGTGCAACAGCAGCTCGCGACCGAGAAGGATGGAGGGTCATTACAGGTCAACCTCTGAGTCAGAGATGACACCTCCGGGTATCCAGGTAGTATGCCTATACCTAGCAGTCGACACAAGGGGGCTCACACAAACAAGTCCTTTAGGCTCAGGGGAGCTGGGCTCTATGGCTTACGACTTTTCACCTGCAAAACAATTCTATTGGGAAGGCAATTTTAAAAAAAGAGAGGTTTACTCTCTTGTGAGAGAAATGAGAGCCAAGTTTCCCCTGAGTAGGACAGCCTGTATATTTCCTAGGGAGTTGAGGTTGTTTCAGAATACTACCAAGTCTATGGGAGTAATAGCATAGATTGTGAAGTGCACAGAGCTTGCTGATGAGCCGGAGTTTGTGCTATACAAATGCAATCTATTATTATTATCTTATTATTATTATTATCATTATTTTAATCATTGTCATTATTATTATCATTATCATCATCATCGTTATTACTATTATCATTATCAGCATCATTATCGTTTCCCCACAGGAGTGTCTCACCATGCCTGACAGCGGCGGCCGCGTGTGTCCACTGGGTATCTCAAAGGTCCCGTGTTGTACCTGCGACACTCTCTGCTCGTTGATCTGTTTGTTCAGCCACTGGATCACTGGGGGGGGGGGGGGGAATACATAGGGGAGACAGAGTGAGATACAGGGAGACAGAGTGAGATACAGGGAGACAGAGTGAGATACAGGGAGACAGAGTGAGATACAGGGGAGACAGTGAGATACACACACAGGGGAGACACATACACAGGGGAGACAGAGTGAGATACAGGGAGACACATACAGTTGGTAGGAAATTTTGAATTTTGCTCGCATGGCGGCCAAAGCCTACTCTAATATATTTTGGACCACCAAGGGATCTTTAACGTGTGCAACTTGCACACGGGCCCTCCGAGATTTTTCTTCTTTGTCCGAGAAGGCTAGGTGTAGATCTTTCCTACCATAAGATCAGGGGTGTGGCAGAAAGACAGCAGTAAGGAGGAGTCAAGGAGTAGCAGAAGAAAGACTGCAGAAAGAGCCAGGAGCCCAGAAGAGGGGGCAAAGGAGGTGAGTGGGTGGGGGCAGAAAGAGGAGACGAAAGCAGACGACAGAATATTGCTAGAGAGCAGGAAATGAGGTGAAAGGAGACAATTTTAGAGAAGAAAATTTTTCGGTCGCTACCCGTACTCAAACCCGGGTCCTTCGAATGAGAGGCCAACACCTTAACCTCTAGGCCACGAGAGCCCCCTCATTTTTCTACCCGTTTGCATTCAGACCAATCTGACACAAATCAGTTTTTTCTTTACAAATACTCACGACATTGAAGAAAACTTGACATTAAGTCAGAAACAAAGAGATTTCGGAGAATGAATTGTCTGTCTCAAGTTTGACTGAAAAGCATGATGCTACATTGGCCCAATAAAGAAACAAAACAAAGAATTAAGACAATAGATGAACAGGAAAGCGCGCTCATATGACCTTAGCAGTTGCGAGCGCCGTAAAACCTTATACTACTACTACATACTACAGAACAGGAAAGAAATGATACCAGTGAGTAGGAAGCAGGTTTACCTACACATTCCATGTTCTATAACAATGGTCTTAAATCTTTAAAAGTGGAGACAAGATTATTGCTGTATTTGACAAATTGTGATAGACAGAAAGAACTTTTCTATCAAATTAGTAAAGAGTCAGTTAGTTGTAGTCAAGGTTTTACAGTGCTTGCAACTGCATAAGGTCATATGAGCGCCAGAAGATTAGAGGTGTTACAAGAGAGTAACAAACATAAAAAAGAAGAGGGGGAGATAAGGACGATAGATGTTTGATAGGAAAGAAGAAGAAAACCACACCAGAGCACCCGCCAACCACCCACAGTAAAGAGTTAAAAGAAAAGCCCGTAGACACACAGGCATGATTCACAGTGCTGGGGAAAAGGCAAGACAACAGAAGGAGAACACTTGTAGAAATTGAGTAGACAAAACAGTGGCAGCTTTCAACTACCTCGACAGCCTTGGTTGTGATCTATACGAAACGGTTGCGAGTTTTTAGTTTTTGTAAGAGTTTTACAGCACTAGCAACACAATAAGGTCACATAAGTGTAGAAAATTAGAGGTGTTACAAGAGAGTAACAAACACAGAAAAGAAGAAGGAGAGATCAGGACGATTGATGTTTGATAGGAAAGAAAGAGCAGATCACACCAGGGCACCTGCCAACCACCCCCACGGTTGTGATCTGTACAAAAGTGTCTGTACAGGACAAAAACACGTACTATTTTCATTTGTCTTCAGCAGCTTTTTGCTCTCTTCAAGTTTCTGCGTTGCACTTTCCAAGTTTGTTGTTAACTTTTCATTCTGAAAGATAAAAATCAAAATGTACTTCAACTTGAGGTAACAAAATGAGACAGAACAAATTATGGATCTAAAAAAAAAAAGAAAAAAAAAAGTAGCTTCCAAATCTATTACCAGACAACATCAAGGCGATCCACAATTTTAAGGGAATAACTAATAAAAAATATTTAGACTTAGAATATTAATAATAATAATAAATGACATTTCTATAGCGCTCAACCCCGACTAAAGTACACAGGCTCTGAGCGCTTTACAATACAGTACAATAGTTTATAGTAACATAAAACGTTTTGTTTTGACGAAAGAAAATTATTCCAAATATTCATCTTATTGATTCAAAAACAGAAACGACTTCAGCTGACATTTGAATGAATCAAAACAATCAAATATGTTATAAAGAAATAGTTCAACGTGCGTTTTTTGATAGAACAAAATTTTGGACCAGCTACGACTTTTTCGGACTTTTCACCCCGCCATTCAAAAAGAGCTTTAACCACAACAAGGACCATTCTCCAGACACACACACACATTTGTTCGACTTTCCTCCCAACTCTGCCATCTCCACATCCCCTTACCTTGTCCTCAAAATCTCGCAGCTTGTCTTTGGTGACGGCCAGCTCCTGCCTGGTTTTCTCCAGCTCCTGCTCCTTTTCCCCCAACAGTTTCTCCTGCTCTGTGGCGATCTGAGTGCGTAACTTCACCTGCACGGGACCAACCGGTGAAACAGTATTGGTAAAAAAACACATTTATATTTGGAATAGCATGGTGCACTTGCCCTCCAAATTTCACGTTTTTATCTTGAAGGTTTTTGAGTTTTTAGCTTATTAAAGTCAAGAAATGAACATTTCGAGGAAAGGAGCAAAAACATCTCAACATTGCTTTAAAGCGTTGTATTGGCTCACAATGTGACAAACTTTACCCAGCTATCTCTTTGACATAGGACTTAGGGAGTACTTCCATCCAATTGAGCACCTAATTTTCTAGGGAAGTTTCTTAAAAGCCAAAAAACATTGTCTGGACCTAAACTGGATCCCAAAAACCCGTGTGTGGCCTTAATAGAAACAGCACAAAGAATGTACACGTTCCAACACAAGCACACCAGGCCCCCTGAAGCTATTGGAGACAACACTCAATTATGTTCATAAAATGCACGTAAATGCCACAGAAAAAAACACAAACAATGATGTTTGCGACAGGAAAGTTGACACTGAGCAGAGCACTTGTTCATTGAATCATTCTGACGAAACGCCGTTTGCTGATGTTTTAGTAAGAGTTTTACGGCACTTGCAACACAATAGGTCATACAAGTGCCGAAGATTAGAGGTGTTACACGAGAGTAACAAACACAAAAAAGAAGGAGGAGAGATAAGAACGGTAGATGTTTGATAGGAAAGAAGGAGCAAACCCCACCAGAGCACCCGCCAACCACCCACGGTAACCCTGTTACATTTCACTTGGCACATAACATGAAGCTTCTTGTAACACAATGTGGTTCTGTAGAAGACGATATAAGTGAGGCAGCATGGTGGAATCAGGCTCTCGTCAAAATAATCAAAGTGAAGAAACTTGCATTTTTCCGCAGGTTTGTGAATTTTTATCAAATTTTTGTTTTTTGGCTCAACACCTTTCATGCCCATTAAAGAACTAATTTCTGTGTGGATTTTTCTGAAAAGCGTTGATTAAAGGCACAAAAATGTAAATTTTCAATTACCACAGACTCTTAAGCTAAGGAAATAACTAATCTTTTTCGCCATTTCCTCACAAATTTTACCTCTGAAAACAGGTGACCCCCACCTCCTTCTTTCGCAAATATCTCGACTTGTATTCAAGATAAAAGGATATTTTTTCATCCAAATAAAGACAAGTGAATAAGCTTTTAGATGATACCAATAACTCTACATGCCCAAAAATTGACGAGAGCCTGATTCCACCACGCTGCCTCATTTATAGAGGTAAGCCGTCAGATCTAACAGCCTGCATCCTTGCCCGAAGTACGATATGTTTGGCCAGCAAACGTTAGAACACCTGGCCAACGAAAAAGGCTTCGCGTACGACCAAATAGCACGGGCGCCAGCCTCGAGTGAGCCAAGCTAACAAGAAGACGTGACTGAAATTCTCTCGACCGAACCACAGGATTGGGGGCCCCCTATCATCGACAGATGACAGTGACACGGCAAGAACGATTACACAAGGTAGGCCTAAATCTTACAATACCAACCCAGTTAATGCACACCCACAAAATAGTACGGCTGTCTCAGTTTCTACACGTAGATCAAAAGAGGAACATTCCAAACTGACAACATAAATGTTATTGCTCTTATCACAGAGATGCCAAATGATTTTTGAAAAAAAAACTGAAAATGAGCGGAGCATCACATCTCACCTAAACCGAACCTTGTAAAGTTTTAAAATGAGCACACAAAAACATATTCTCTCTTACGAAAGCCGACGATGAAAAATTCCAACGGATGAAAAAAAATAGGAAAAAAAACGGAAAAAGCGGACATTTGGCATCACTGTTATCAAGACGTAGTTTATAGCCAGTTTGGATAAAGACGGCCACATTCTGCACGGAAGGGAGAGTAGGTAGCAGAATATTTAATCAAACCAAGTGAACCTATTTTGACAGTTCTTCTTCAACAGAAAGAACTCCCTGTAAAAGAGACCTGTTTTCGGTTATTGCCCAAAAACTACTTCGATGTCAACGTCGTAAAGGATGTGTCTGAGCCACTGTCAGCGGTTACGACTGCAAGCCGCTGGCAACGGCATGCCGGAGACGAGTAGCCGAGAAGACAACAACATCACACCGTCCCCCCTTCTGGCTGCCGTTGTTTCAACTCTCGGTTCAGTCTGTAACAACAATAAGTCATTATGCTAAAAAATTGAAAATCTAACGATGATTTTTGATCTTCAAAGGAATACCTTGGCATGGTATGACTTGATTTCTCCCTGCAGCTTTTTAATGATTTCATTGCCTTTCTTCAACTCCTCCCCCATAGCCTTGACCTTGTTTTCCAGCCGAGACACTTCTTTTTGTCGCCTTTCGACTTCTGCCTCGGCACGTTTCTGAAGAGAAGAACAAATCCTGTGTGGTAAGTCATGACAAACAGTGAAAACAAAAATGTGAATACTGTCATAGCCATGTCCCGGAATTTTTATTCCATAGATAAGATACATAGAGATAGGACTCCAGATAAGGCAAAGCTAGAATTTCCTCAAAGATAAAATGCAGGAGCTATCTTTCTAAAAGTAGCAAGAAATAGAAGCTGCTTGACTTATTTGTGAGTAGCCGTTTGCAACCTTTCAAGTGCTGACAAGGAATTTTGAGACCAACGCACATTTTCAAGGACAAAAAACCCCCCATAACAACAAAAAGATACAGTCGTTTCATTGGTATTCACTCCCAACAACACTCCCCCACCCAAAAAAAAATAAAAAAAATAAAAAAACCAAACAAACCCAGCAAAACCAAACCAAACAATCCCCACTACAAGAATCAAATCAGGAGGCACCTTTCAGAAAGTTGTGATGAAAAATCATCACAATTGACACATGATTTAAGCCTGCATCAGTTTATTTCAGAAAAAAATCAGAAAACAATATTCTAAAATGTGTTGTAAATAACCAACAAAATACGACTCAAGCCCACATCAGGTCTGATTCTTGGGAGATGCATTCTCTCCCTTCCACTGACCACAAAAAGTCATTAGCTGAAACTGACCATATCTTAATTAACCCTATCGGTACGTCGTGTTTTACTATCATATCCATACGACGTGGGGAACTCTGAGCCATCACTTTCCAAAGAGGAAATTCACTCGTTATCCACACGCTTTGCATAGCAATCTGTCAAAATGATTTTTTGAGAAATACTCAAAAGTTTCAAAGTGATCTTGGCACTAAAAGTATTCTAAAATGTGGAGAATACAACCCCTGGGGGTACAAAATGACCCCAGGGCATAAGGATAGCGTTAAAGAACTTCAGTTAAAGATGACAGCGATCAAGAACTACAAGTACCAGAGAGCTCAAACATTTCTCGTTACCTCTATAGATTGTGAACGGTATAGAGCTTGCTGCTGAACGGGAAATTGCACAACACACATGCTATCTATTACCATTCAGGGCGTGAAGGGTACCCTGAGAACATACAATATCCCACCCAGCCAGGCCATCAAACTTGCTAGAGACAGGAACCTCTTTCTTCCCTCGACACCCTAGAGGTACAAGAGGACGGAGAAAGTAAAGTAAGATCTATTATCATTATTATTATTATTATTATCATTATCGTTATTATTACCTTCTTCTCCTTTTCTGAAGACAACAAATCACTTGACTTTTCCAGCAGCTCTCCTTTGTCTCTCAACTCCTGCTCCAGCACCGCCGCTCGCGTCTGCAAAGCATTGTGGGACTTGTCCATGTCCAGACGCGCGTTGTCCAGACTTGAGTTCTCCTGCCTCGTGCTCTGTAGCTCCGTCTTAAGCCGTCGGTTCTCCTCGTCCAGAACACCCAGCTTCCCCCGACACTCACGGATGGTGGACTCCGACCGGTACTTGCAGTCGGTCAGATCCTGGCAAACACAGAGGAGTGAGCGTTTTGTTTGTTTTAGTAGAGGGTTTTACGGCGCTCGCCACTGCATAAGGTCATATGAGCGCCAAGGGGTGGATGTCAACAGAGAAATCTTTACAGGGAATCAGACTTGCTCTGCTCACCTCTCTAGCCTCAACAGCACAAAGTCTGCTTCGACTATCAAGGCACCCCGGAAATAGCGGGTCACAAGAGCGTGACAAACATACAAAGGAAGTAGAGGAAAAATGACGATAGCAAGGATTACGAAAAAAAAAAGCAGCAGTTCCCTGTTGCAGTTCAGGCACAGTTATGAGCATGACATAGATGAATCAGCCCATTTACAATTACAATTCTACTGTGCATAAGAACTCGAGATGTTAATGTCCCTCCCTTTGGGAACGGCCTAAAGACACTCCAGTCAGTAGCACCGCCCGGGGGGGGGGGTACATAAACAAGTTTCTACCTTTGTGCTGGCCTCCAGCTCCGAGAGTCGCGTCTCCAACTGCTTGACCGTCTTGGCGTGGGTCTGCTCCAGCTCTCGCTTCTCCTTCTCAAACCGCATCTGGAGGCTCGACTGGAACTGAAATAGTCGGAAAAGTTACAAAAATAAGCATATGGGTTTAACACTTTCCACCTCTCTTGTAACACCTCAAATCTTTCTGGCGCTCATATGACCTTATGCAGTTGCGAGCGCCGTAAAACCTCTACTAAAACTAAACAAGAGTGCATGAAGCACAATCTCTCCTCCCTCTTTTTTTCTGTTTGTTTCTCTCTTGTAACATCTCTCATCTTCAACACTTATATATAACCCTATCGTATTGCAAGTAACATAAAACTCTTACTACAACTAACTTTTCCGGACACTGATTGACCATCATGGTGTGTATGTGTTTCTCTGCGTCCCAAAGACATACCTGCATGGCTTTTTCTTTGACAATCATGGTGTATATTTTGTTTTAGTAGAGGTTTTTCGGCACTCACAACTGCGTAAGGTCATATGAGCTCCAAAGGGTGCATGTCAACGGAGAAGTCCTTACAGGGAATCAGACTTAGACTGCTCACCTCTTTAGCTTCAACAGCGCAAAGTCTGCTTCGACTATCAATGCACCCCAGAAATAGCGGGTCACAAGAGTATGACAAACATTAAAAATAGAAGTAGAGAAAAAATGACGATAGTAAGGATGAGGAAAGAAAAAGCAACAGTTCCCTGTTGCAGTTCAGGCACAGTTATGAGCATGACATTGTTAGATCAGCCTATTTACAATTCTACTGCGCATAAGAACAGGTTAATGTCCCCCCACTGGGAATGGCCTAAAGACACTTCAGTCAGTAGCACTGCCCAAGGGGGTTATGGTGTGTATGCGTTTCTCTACATCCCAATGACATACCTGTATGGCCTTTTCTTTCTCCAGGGTCATGTCCTCCTTGTGGCGAGTGGACACTTCCGACAAACGAGACGACCACTCCTGCTTCAGGGACTCCAGCTCAGATGACTTAGACGACAACAGCTATGGACAAAAAAAAAGGAGCGGCGCGTCAGTTTGTTTCTTAAACTCTTTAAACCCTGAGTTTTTTTCAACCGTTTCCTGGAGTTTTTTCTAGTCACCTAAAGCTTAGTTTTAGTTTTAGTAAGAGTTTTACGGCACTTGCAACACAATAAGGTCATATAAGTGTCGAAGATTAGAGGTGTTACAAGAGAGTAACAAACACAAAATAGAAGGAGGGGAGATAAAGACGATAGATGTTCGATAGGAAAGAAGAAGCAAACCACACCAGAGCACCCGCCAACCACCCACCAGGAAACTTTAAACAATGAAAAAGCTTTGAATTCAAACATGGCAGACAGAGGTAAAAACCAGGATTACAAGAAACAGAAAGGGTAGACATACATACTCTGTTGTACAACCAACAACATATGACGCAGTACAGAGTTTCGTACAAAGTAAAAAGGAATCATCATTTGACCCCTGAAAAAACGAACCTGTTGGGTTTCGTGTAGCTTGCCACTTAGATCCTGGGACGTGTGCTCAAACTTCTGCTGAATCACGTTGTAGCTCTCCTGTAACAATGAAGGAATAAACATCACCGTCTTGTAGTGCACTGAGGCGAGAAAGCAAATATGTTACTTTTGAGTTGAGCACAATCATGCCAGCAAAGTCCCACAAAAGCATTAAATATTTGTCTTATGCAGAGTTACGAGTAAGTGAAATAAAAAATAAAAAATTTAATCCTGAAGAAAAGATCGTAATATTGGGCTTCAAATAAGCAAGACAGCAGAAACATTCAAGATATCGATAGAGAAATATCCTATCTGTGCCACGATTCAAACTCCTTCAGAAGGGTGAAACATTTGTCTGCTCTAGGGTAAGAGGTACAGAAGTAATATTGTAATTATACTGGGAATAGATTATAGACCAAGTTCATATTAAGTTCTTGACAAACCAGGGTTTTTATTTGACAGCACTCTACATACTGCAGAAATAAATATTAATTTGAGGTATATCTATATAATTGCAATGTCGTATGTCCATCATAACGAAGGAACTTGTGAATCAGAATGAACAGGCTGGCTCGGGGAATTACTTTGAAGATGTGAGCATCCACAGGGAGGAATGTCTACAAAGAAACACTTTTGACTTTTTAATGGTACTCCTCGCGGCCAGTATTGCATACAGTGGTAAGTCATTATTGGTGGTCTTTGAGACACATCTGTAAGCAATACGGCCCGCGTCCTCCTCCAGGTCAAGGCTAGAACATACAAGGAGAAAGCTTCACATATTTCCAATTTTTAACAACAATCCAAGGAGCCATAGATACCAAAGGTGCCAACTGGCTATGACCCCCCCCCCCCCCCTCCTGACCTTTCAGACCCAATGGAGATGACAATGACAATGACAATCTTTATTCATCTTGCAGGGAGAAATTTGTCTTGGTCGTTAACAATGGCAGTAGACGTTACAAAAGTTAGACTTAAAGGTGCACTCACGCAAACGCACAACAAGACAGGACATTAGGCCAAGTAAATACATGTCTCACGTGCTGGGACAACCCGCTCCGTAAAAACATTCATTCTCTCTCTCTCTCTGTTTCATTTGTAGCACTGTGTGTTCAGTAACCTCACTGCAGTTGGTACGAATGAATTTCTATAGGGGTCTCAAAATTCATGCATTACATTGTCAAATACATCTTGTATCAAGACAATTTTTATCCAAAGTCCCTAAAATTGGGCCAAATCCCAACAATGCCAGAAATCCAGATTTCGAGATACAATGTATCCCAAAAGTCAGCACCCTAGAGTTCCTCCTATTGACAAACCTTGAGCTGTTTGAGACAGGTGACCAGGTGAGTCTTTATGTCGCCATCAGAGCCAGGTAAGAACTTGAGGGACAGATGGTTCAGGTGGCGGAACGGGTTTGTCTCCACGATGTTCATGTTGCACGCGGAGATTGCAGAACCTCCCTCGATGAACTGGAGCACAAATCTGGGGGGGGGGAATACGTACAGTCAATGACATAGTTGAAAAGTTTACGTCGTTTTCGCGACATGTATTATTTTGTTTAGTATGGGGTTCTACGGTGCTCGCAACTGCATAAGGTCATATGAGCGCGCGTGACAAGTAAAATATCAGAATTCTTTTTTCAAAAGGAGAAAAATAATGCAATGGTTCTCTTTCATACACAGATCTGTACTGAGCAACAATATGATATTAATTTCGAAGTTACACTACACTGTCAGGGAAGATAGCAAAGACATTCTGTGAAGAGTGGACAGCATATATATATACATATATATATACACAGTACCGTATATATATATACATATATATACACAGTACTGTTACACGCGATGGCTACATTGACCAACAGTCAAAATAAGACAAGCACTGAAATTCATTTCCGATAAGTGTTCAGAATGCATTTGTTCATAATGAATGATGTGCTCCCAGCGGCCTAAGCAAAGGGTTCACAAATTTAGAACCCCCCCCCCCACCATATGAAAACCGACATGCTATTAAAATCAATGACAAAAGGCATGCTCTCGACAGGGCTTTTCAGTCGGCTGGAGATCATGAAGTCTCCCACATGGAAGTGCATAAGAATGACAGTAAAATTGTCTGAGCATTTGTTTTGCAATTAATCCCAAAGCCTCACAGTCTCCATCTAAGAATAAGATAGGTTAAAAAAATGTAGAATAGCGATCATCCGACTAACTTTGGGTTCTCTTTTTCATCCTCTCGGATGCACATGACCAGCAAGTCGATAACTTTCTGCGGGAACGCCGTGAAGTCTACCAGTAGCCCCTGCTGGATCTTCAGGCTGAGGAGAAGGGAAAAAAATAAGAATAAGACTCCGGGATATCTCACCATTCTGAAAGGTAGGAACCAGGGTCAAATAAAGATCAGTTACACTGCAGGTTGAACAACCACAGATCAGTTACACTGCAGGTTGAACAACCACAGATCAGTTACACTGCAGGTTGAACAACCATGGTTAACTACCCCTGAGATCTAGCAGGGTACCGCAAAGAAAGAAGAAGATTATTTTATAGTTTTAGTTAGTTTTACGGCACTTGTAACACAATTAGGTCATATAAGTGCCGAAGAATAGAGGTGTTACAAGAGAGTAACAAACACAAAAAGGGAAGGGAGATAGTATAAAGACGATATAGGTGTTCGATAGGAAAAAAGAAGCAAACGTCACCAGAACACTCGCCAACCACCCACTTACCTCAGGAACAGAAAGTGCGAGCAGGAAACACGACTCAAAAGGCAACACGTCCCACAGTGGTTCAATTTACTCTGGGATATATATTGCTTATTCAAGCAATACTCAGGATTAAACAAGCAAACAATATCTTTCTTCCCAGTCCCCTTTTACCCTACTAACTTTCTGCAGCACTAAAAGAAGAAATCAGGAAAAGGGAAAAGACGAGAAACTAAAATTTTTACTTGAATTGAGTGTCAAAATCTAGAAAAGCACTCCCAAACCAAATTATCTACTGGGTTTTTTTTTTGGTTTTTTTTTTGGGGGTGGGTGGAATTGAGTAAAGAGAAGCCCATTGACATGAAGAACTGTTACTTACAGCAAGGTGGAAGTGCACGACAAAAAGAACAGAAACAGGAGGCGAGAATAGAAGTAAGATCTATCGGTGGTACTCTCTCTATCCATCCACATTCAGAGCGTATCTGGAAACAAACTTATTTTTAAAAAGTCATCTATAAAAACTGATAGATTTACTTACAAGTCCTAGAAAAGGCATTAAAAAAAAATATTCTGATACTCTCATTTTGGCATTATAATACAAAGTTAACAAAGTCAATTTCCACGTAGTGGAACACGTCTGTTGACTATCTCTAGCCCAGCCCCGACACACACAGGAGCACTCACCTCTGGAAGTCTTCCTCAGCCAGGTGCAAAGTGTAGAGGAAGTACAAATCTTGGTCGTTGGTCAGTTTGACCACAAGTTCCTTGTCAAACAAAAATAAAGCGTTGGTTAAAGGTACGAAAAGTAAACTTCAAAGAATTTCTATGGTACACCAATTGAACTAATTGCGTAAAATTCAATTATTAGAGGGCAAAAAGAGCTCCCAAAGCTCAATAGTAAGTGTTCTGAAAATTGTTACATTTTATAGTAGACAGAAAAACTAAAAAACCCCAAACATATTGACACATTCATTTTCAGTGATGTTGCCACTGAGCTTTCAGTGAGATACACTGCATCAGAAACATACTTTTCATTAACTGCACCTTCTGAGACCACGGCTAAAATAGTGACCATCACATCCGACAAATTGGCAGGGCTTGACTTTCATTTTGGACACATTGATCAGCCATCCCCCAAAAAAGCAAGACCAGACAGGACAATTATATTATTTCCGTCATTCAAGTCAGAATTACACCAAGACCATTGCATATATACAGCTTTGGCAGTTACTGAGTCTGAAAGAGCAATCATTAGGCTATATAATAATAATATATAAATATGGATAATTAAAGAATTATTACATAAAGTTGATTTTGGACCTCATTTGTCACACCCAGGTATCCCACCTTTTGGCAAATTTCTATAAGCATTTTAGATTTGTCTTTGTACCTTTTTCACTTTCTCAATAAGCTGAGGGTCAGTTTCAGGCAAGAAACATTTTCTTCTTCTTGTTGCCACATCGAACGTGTAAGACTGACCTAAAACTAGGCACATGCGGAAAACAGAGCAGATCATGGCAGATGGAACAGTTACATGGTCTCAAACTGAGAACACAGGGTGAAAGTAAGCTCTGCCCAAATGGACACCTCTGAGATTCTTTATTATGATGTCTTACAAATTTAAAAGCTTCTCCAAAACACACACACTTCATTATAGAAAAACCTGTCAACATGCTGTGCACAACAAGTAAAAAAAACTCAGAAAGGTGTGAGAAAGGTACGCCTACATGCTCACCTATTTCCGTGGCACAAACCACACAACATTTATATGATCTCCATCACGGTCCACTTTCGGGGCATAAAATCCAAGAGAATGGCCAAATTTACTCTCGCTGACTGTCCATTCCATCCCCCCCTCCCACCACCATTCCTCCTCGCCACACACATTCAACAAAAATACAAAACCCACCTTTTTCGAGTCATGTCTGCTGTCATAGCCCATCTGTACCCTGACATTTGCCTTCCTGAAAAAAGAAATCAGTTAATACAGTCAGTCAGGAAAGAAAATTAACATCAATTTAAGAAGACACACATAATTAATACAATCTACAATGTCAGTCTCATTTCAAATCTAAAATTAAAAAACATCACAATCCTCTGCCTCTAGCTTACTTGATTACATTTTCTTCTCCATTTTCAACCTGGCAGATGACTAAAAAGAGTATTATATACAAAAATGAAAGAAATGATTAT
>NW_004797385.1:1538240-1540495 GCF_000002075.1 Aplysia californica
TCTCTCTCTCTCTTCTCTCTCTCTCTCTCTCTCTCTCTCTCTCTCTCTCTCTCTCTCTCTCTCTCTCTCTCTCTCTCTCTCTCTTTCTTTCTCTTGCCATTTTTTCTCTTGTTAATTCCACTTATTAATACATTATTCTGATAAACACGAAATAGATATTAAAATATTCCTCTGTAAAAAGAAGCACTTTTAATCCTACTTTTTGTTCCCTTCAAGGAGAACGAGTACAAGATGACAGAGTAATTTTCTTGGGAAATCAAACAACAGGACAAAAATCCCTTTAAAAACAGAAACAAAAACACAGATTACAATTTAATTTTCTGGGCAAGCTAAGAAACTGAGAAAACAAAAAAAAACAATCTAAAAAAAAACCCCCAAATAAAAAGCAACAACCAACAAACACCAACACCAACATCCTTGTGGGTCAAATTTTTTAATTGAAAGAATCACCGAGTTGAAAGCGTGGTGTTGTTTCCGCAGCCATTTTGACTTTCTGACTTCTTCAGGTTCCTCCTCCAACTCCAACCGCAACCGAAAAGCGCCGTACGAATAGAATATTTTCTTGTCGTACGGTCCCGTACGGGTAGCCACTATTCTTATCCGTACGGTCCCGTACGGGCAGCCACGGCGTTTTTTTTATACATGTGTATAAGTTTGTCGGCAGTTATCACTATCAAATTTGGAAGCGGCTAGCCGTACTTAATGACGGCTAGACTGGACTTATTAAGTACAGTAAGTACGGCTAGACTGGTTGGCTAGCCGTACTTAATAAGTACGGCTAGACAGCTGGGCTAGCCGTACTTATTCTTAATATGATGGCCAGACTGACCATAAAAAAAAATAAGCCTACTGAATTGTAAATAGATCTATAAATTTTTAGTTTGCATTACCTAAAGTATTTGTTTTGAGACGAAACCAGGTGCCTTGGCCTTGATGATAGTGCATGTATTTTAAGGCCGTCGTTATTTGGACTCGAGTCCGAATTTTAAAAATTCTTATTCGGACTCGAGTCCGAATATGAAAAAATGTTATTCGGACCCGTCCGAAAAAAAGGAAGTGTCTTCGTTCTATAGATCTAATGTTCAGTGCTTCCAATTTTCCGCCATTTTTAGTTTCCCCCACACCTTTTCTGCCGATCCGATGCCTGCCGCCTCATTGATACGCCCCCCCCACTCCCCCCCCCATGTTTCCCACTTTCTTTGTTGTAGAAAAAGGTAAAATTGAAGATTAGCAGACCACCTGGCACCTGCATATTATGAGCTGTGTAAAAAAAAAAGACCGATTCGTTCAAATACACATGCCTGTGTCATCTCGATTGTTTACCAAGAAAAAGTTGTTTTGCTGTGTAGAGCTGAGCATACGGCAACTTTTGATTCCATAGACCAGCGCACAATTCATTACGTAGATCTACGTCAAGATTAGCTTATTATTGTAATAATGATCAGTTGCCAGGGGGAAAAAGACTGACGCGTATGCAACGTTCAACGCCCGGACCGATAGTGCCCACCCCCGTTCCTGACACGCACACAGCCACACGTGTGCAGGCCGCCCATCCGACCCCGACACACGCTAACGAGCCATCTTTGATTGCTTCTGATGACCTCTTGACAAATAAACATTTATTAGAAGCGCTATAACTTTTCAGGCCGGCCTCAAATTCATCATAAGATAAAAACTCGGCTCCTGCACAAAACGCCTTTTTGCCCGAAGTGATCCCAGTCTCTACCCAGCCTGAGGCGAGTCACGAGTGAGGCAGGACAGGAAGCCGGAGTCACGAGTCACAGGAAGTCGGAAGTGATGTCATGCTGGACAAGAATCAGAGTCCGAATAACATTTTTTCATATTCGGACTCGAGTCCGAATAGTCACTTCGGTATTTTAAACCTCCTGTTTTCTAATGTTAATAGAGCCTAAGATAAGTAGGGCTAGACTGGCAGTCTAGCCCTACTTAAGTACGGCTCGACTTCTTGGCAAGCCGTAAGTACGGGTGGACAGCCAGGCTAGCGGTACTTAAGGACGGCTAGACTGTCAGGCTAGCCGTACTTAATATTGATGGCTGAATTGTAAATGAAATTTTTCGTTTGCAGTGCCTAAAGTATTTGTATTTCAGACAAAACCAAAACGTGCCTTACTGACTTAATAGCATGCATTTGAACCTGAATAATTAACTAGATCTATCTAATGAGACCTGTGTACTTAACAGGTTTGAGTCGATAGGGCCAAACCTAGATCTAAGTACGGCTAGACTCTCAGGCT
>NW_004797385.1:1540595-1541880 GCF_000002075.1 Aplysia californica
TGTTGTTATTATTATTATCAGAGACCACGTTTCGGTACAATCAGAGAGGGCTCAAACAAACGATTGGTCATAACATACAGGAGACCTGGGAGCAATCAGCGATGTCCTCGCGTGTCCTGAAACAAAAATATGCGCAGATCGTCCCCGAGCGGTCAAAAAGTCACTAGTGACAGATATATGCCGAGGTCTAGATGGTCAGAGATAGTATAAGAACGTATAGGCCGAGGTCAACAACGTAATTATCCCCTCCTCCTTTGTCCCCGGGGGCTATAGCCTACATCTTTTGTCGTAACTCTCTTAGTATACGGCAGGCTAGTCCTTCCTTGTAAGTTAGCAGCCAATTTTGTCGTCCTCGTTTTTCAGCACCACAAACGTCTCTTATAATTCTGCACCTCTTTAGCTCATTTGCATACAATAAATGCATACAATAAACACAAAACTGAGAAGAAATGAACGACCCAAGCTGCAAACTTACAGTAGTAGTATAATAGATCGATGAATTTGCTGAGGTTTGGTAGACTTCTGTTTTGACTGTTAACAACCGAGCGATTCTGCGAGTCAGCTGAACTGGCGTGTCGTACATTAAGAGTTAATGAGAGAGAGAGAGAGAGAGAGAGAGAGAGAGAGAGAGAGAGAGAGAGAGAGAGAGGGGGGGGGCAAGCTCATTTCCCGGTTTCGTCAAATAAGTGATTGGTGTTTATAGAAAGACCCAGGTCAGTCTACTGACGGAGGACAGAGCTGCCTTCAACTCCTGCGGTGAACTCTCAACACGTGTGGTTAAATAATCTATCTGTTCCTAGAGAGGATGACTGAAGTCTGAACACGTGTGGTTAGATAACCTATCAGTGAGATAATCCATCTGTTCCTATACAGGATGATTGAACTATCAACATATGTGGTTAGATATTCTATCTGTTCCTAGCCGAGAAATGATTGAACTCTCAACATATATGGTTAGATAATCCATCTGTTCCCAGAGAGGGTGACTGAACTCTCAACATATGTTGTTAAACAATCTATCTGTGAGGTGATCTATCTGTGAGGTGATCTATCTGTGAGGTAATCTATCTGTGAGGTAATCTATCTGTGAGGTAATCTATCTGTGAGGTGATCTATCTGTGAGGTGATCTATCTGTGAGGTGATCTATCTGTGAGGCGATCTATCTTTGAGGTAATCTATCTGTACCTAGCCGAGGAATGACTGAACTCAAGTTTCCAGAGAAATACCGAAATCTATTATTGTTTAAGCCTACACCAACCAAGTCTAAGTGTTTCTACCCCCCCC
>NW_004797385.1:1541980-1543431 GCF_000002075.1 Aplysia californica
TTCGTCAAATAAGTGATTGGTGTTTATAGAAAGACCCAGGTCAGTCTACTGACGGAGGACAGAGCTGCCTTCAACTCCTGCGGTGAACTCTCAACACGTGTGGTTAAATAATCTATCTGTTCCTAGAGAGGATGACTGAAGTCTGAACACGTGTGGTTAGATAACCTATCAGTGAGATAATCCATCTGTTCCTATACAGGATGATTGAACTATCAACATATGTGGTTAGATATTCTATCTGTTCCTAGCCGAGAAATGATTGAACTCTCAACATATATTATGGTTAGATAATCCATCTGTTCCCAGAGAGGGTGACTGAACTCTCAACATATGTTGTTAAACAATCTATCTGTGAGGTGATCTATCTGTGAGGTGATCTATCTGTGAGGGGATCTATCTGTGAGGTAATCTATCTGTGAGGTAATCTATCTGTGAGGTAATCTATCTGTGAGGTGATCTATCTGTGAGGTGATCTATCTGTGAGGTGATCTATCTGTGAGGCGATCTATCTTTGAGGTAATCTATCTGTACCTAGCCGAGGAATGACTGAACTCAAGTTTCCAGAGAAATACCGAAATCTATTATTGTTTAAGCCTACACCAACCAAGTCTAAGTGTTTCTACCCCCCAAGTATCGAGTGTAACATATCCTAACTGAAAGAAACTTCCGGAGTCTTTGAAACAATACAAATAAATAACTCAGGATTATCCGAAATTTGTCCAAACGGACAGGATAAATTTGTTACGAAAAATTCTAAAACAAAACAAAGATGTATCGAGTTCTCATAGCTTGTTGTAGCTTGATTATTGTGATTGGAGGATTTCCGAGACTTCCAAATGAAATGGATTGTCCGGGATATAGCGGTGAGTAATGCGATGTGTCCTGCTTTATTATGTATATTTAAATGTTTTCTTTGGTTTGTTACACAAACGTATATTATGCACGCCACACACGGATATTATTATGTGTTGTGAAGGCAAACAACTTGTGCTTCGTGCGCTCATGTAACCTTATGAAGTTGTGAGCGCCGAAAAACTCTTACTCAACTAAACGTTCAATAGGTCCCAGGTTCGAATCGGACAGCAACATAACATTTTTTTCTCTGAAAAAAAAAATAAAAAATTCTCCTTTCACCTCTTTTCCTGCTCTATAGTAGTAATTATACTGTCGTCTGCTTTCGTCTCCACTTTCTGCCCCAACCTCCTCACCTCCTTTGCCCCCTCCTCTGGGCTCCCGACTCTTTCTGCAGCCTTTCTATTGCTGCTCCTTGGCTCCTTCATGCTGTCTTTCAGCCACACCACTGATCTTATGGTAGGTAAGACCTAACACCTAGCCTTCTTGGATAAGGGTGAAAAATCTCGGAGGTCCTGTATGCAAGTTGAGCATGTTAAATATCACTTGGTGGTCTAAAATCGATAAGAGTAGGTTTCGGCCGCCACCCGGGCAAAATT
>NW_004797385.1:1545761-1546981 GCF_000002075.1 Aplysia californica
TATATATATATACATACTATCTCAATGCACGTTTTCTGTTTGATACATTAATTGCTGATCCAAAGATGACATTTTTAGGTATCTATGATATTTCTACGGCCCACAGATATCCCAAGTATTTTCTTTGACCAACAGATGTCCCAGATATTTCTTTGACCTACATGTATCCCAGGTATCTTCATTGACCGAACGGTATCCCAGGTATCTTCTTTGACCCACAGATATCGCCGATATTTTCCTTGACTTCGCTACGTACCATCTTATTGTCAGAAATGGTCGCTTTTAAGGACAAGCGGGCAAACCCAGATTTCAGGGGTTTCCAGAAATCTTGACCTACACCAAAAGTGAGCATTGCCCTACCTATAGCAGAAGTTTGGTTTCATTGGTGTGTATATTTGTTTGGTTATAGAGAAAACTCTCCTTGTCTTTTAAAGAAACTGAACAAGAGGCTCAAACTTTACCTTCCATTTTCTCAAAACAGCATTTTTCGGGATAGCCTCTTTGTGCTTGAAGCGACCATTTGTGCTCACGACCTATCAGAAAGCAGAAAACAGAGCATGATTAGAGAACTTGGAAGGAGGTGAAAGGAGACAATTTTAGAGATAAATAATTCCCGTGAATGTCAGGTTTCGAACCCGGGTCCTATTGAATCAGAGGCGAATACCGTACCTCTAGACCACGAGAGCACTCTGAAAAACCAGGATACTATTGAAAGCGTCTCAAAACGAAGGTTCATACATTGAAGAATCACATTTTGTCACGGCGTGCTGGAACAGGTGCTCGCCAATGTCGGGCATGTGGAGTTATTGGTATCATCTTGATAAAGCTATTTCAGTTGTCTTGCTATCAGTGAACAAAATTGCCCTTCTATCTTGAATAGAAGTCAAGATATTTGAGATTAAAGAAGGTGGGGTCGCTTCGTTTCAAAGGTAGAATTAACGCTAAAATGGCCGCCAAAGTTAGGATATAGCTTGATAGTTCGTGGAAACTGAAAACTCACTTTTTTGTGCCTAAAATCAACATTTTCTGTAAAAATCCACCCAGAAATGTGTTCTTAATATGACAAAAATGGCGTAAAGCCAAAATACAAAAAATTCGCAAAAAATTTCCAAACTGGCAGAAAAATGCCAGCTTTTTCAATTTCATTACATTAGTCAAAATTCTGTTATCTTAAAACAGCGGGATCTTAAGCGAACCGGGATCGTAAGCGGTGGGATCTT
>NW_004797385.1:1548107-1549182 GCF_000002075.1 Aplysia californica
CCCCCTCTCTCCCTCACACTCTTGTATCTCTCTTCACTCTCTCCCCCTCACCCCCTCTCTCCCTCACACTCTTGTATCTCTCTTCACTCTCTCCCCCTCACCCCCTCTCTCCCTCACACTCTTGTATCTCTCTTCACTCTCTCCCCCCCAGGCCTGGACCCCGCCGGTGGCTTTGAGCTGTTCGCCGATACAGTCCGCCTGGACAAAAGTGACGCAACATTTGTGGACATCATCCACACCGACATCGAAGGCTTTCTACAAGGAGGTCAGTCCTGTGCCTGTTGGCTGACCTGACTAACTGACTACTTGCATATCTGCCTGCCTTCCTACATACCTACCTGCCTATCTACCTACCTACGTGCATACTTGACTACCTACGTACCTGCATACTTGACTACCTACGTGCATACTTGACTACCTACGTACCTGTATACTTGACTACCTTCCTACCCACTTACCTAGCTATCTCGACATTAATTAATTGCAGGAAGAATCATTTGTATTTCTATGTTTTGGTTGTTGGCAGGTTTTGGCATGAATTCATTATAGGAAGAATCATTATCACGTATTTCTCTGTCTTGGTTGTTTCTAGGTTTTGGCATAGCTATCTCGACATGAACTCGTTGTAGGAAGAATCATTATCATGTTTATGTCTTGGTTATTTTTGGTTATGTTCAGATTTGTGCACGAATTCGTTACAGAAACAATCATTTTAACGTATTTCTCTTTCTTAGTTGTTTCCAGGTTTTGGCGTAGCCATCTCGACCTGAATTCGTGACAGAAAATAAACATCATAAAGTATTTCTCTGTGTTGAATATTTCCAGGTTTTGGCATAGCCATCTCGACAGGTCACGCAGACTTTTACGTAAATGGCGGGAAACATCAGCCTGGTTGTCCTACTGGACCCCTCAACCCACTGCTGGTCCTGGCACAACACGTAAGTAACACATTCTGTAGACCTCGTGGGATATCTTCTCTGTTTAGATAGACCACACGTAAGCATTAGATTCTGTAGACATCGGGGGAAATCTTCTGTGTTTAGATAGACCACACGTAAGCATTAGATTCTGTAGA
>NW_004797385.1:1550642-1552123 GCF_000002075.1 Aplysia californica
GTGTGTGTGTGTGTGTGTGTGTGTGTGTGTGTGTGTGTGTGTGTGTGTGTGCACGCGCGTGTGTATAGCTCTAATGTTATATACGTTTTTTCATGCAACATTGGGATTGGGTCATGCTGCAACGCTTCTTATTCAGAATAATTGAGTAGAAGGGAGACAGTACTTTCTCATCATAGGCCACATTAGAGCTAGATACTTACTTTACTTTAATTTTTCCTTCCTCTGGTATCCTTAGGATGTCGAGGGGAGGTGCAGGTTTCGGTCCTGTGCTAGGTGTGTAGCGTCTTTGATAGATATGTTATGTTGTTCCAGGACCTTTTTAACTCCATCCAGCCAGGTCTTTCTAGGTCTTCCTCTTGATCTGAAGCCGAATTGTAACTGGGCTGATTTTTAAATGTCATGCCCATACTGTGCCAGAACAACATAGAGGGAACTGCTGCTTTTTTCTTTCATCATCTTTTCTATCATCATCTTTCCCTCTACTTCTTTTGTATGTTTGTCACGCTCTTGTGACCTGCTATTTCCGGACTGCCTTGGTAGTTGAAGCAGACTATGTGCTGTTGACGCTAGAGAGGTGAGCAGAGTAAGCCTGATTCCCCGTTTGGACTTCTCTGTTGACATCCACCCCTTGGCTCTCATATTATGACCTTATGCAGTTGCGAGCGCCGTAAAACCTCTATAAAACTTTTCAAAAATCTCTGTCCCGCCCCAGGAGATCCGGCGTGTACCCTGGGCCACCGTGCAAGCGGCACTGTGTGTCAGGGGGACCTGCGAGTGACGACAGCGGACGAGGACCCCTGGTGCTGACGTCAGAATGGCCAGGCCTGGCCTGGAATTGTCCATCCAACATTTCGTGCTCCTACACCTATCTGAAATGCAGCCACGGTGTTTTAAAGGCGTTTTAGAGCCTTAGGTTCTTACGTCGCTTTTACGAATTGGTATTATTACTGTCTTCCATATCTTTCAAGTGGGTGGTTGGCGGGTGCTCTGGTGTGGTTTGCTTCTTCTTTCATATCAAACATCTATCGTCCTTATCTCCCCCACCCTTCTTTTTTATGTTTGTTACTCTCTTGTAACACCTCTAATCTTCTGGCGCTCACATGACCATATGCAGTTGCGAGCGCCGTAAAACCTCTACTAAAACAACACCTTTCAAATTGTGTGACATCCAAATGTTGCAAGCGCTTGCTCAACATTTGAGTCATTGACGTGGTATAATTTAGCAATTCTTCTTGTCTGTTTACTATTTGTGCTCAACAACAGTTCTAATTCGTGCTCTGTCGGGGTTTGACTACAAATTCCATACCCTGATCTTCAACTTTTATAAATCAAGTTCAAACTTGTGTTTTTCTGTCCATTTAATGCAGTTATCTATCTCAGAGTCGTAAAATGTGTCATGTGACTTTTGTTTTAGCGGGGAGAGAGGTCTACTGTATGTGGAGTGCCACAAGTGTGTGTGTGTGTGTGTGTGTGTGTGTGTG
>NW_004797385.1:1552852-1555877 GCF_000002075.1 Aplysia californica
TTTTATGATGATGATGATAATGATGATGATGATGACGATGGGATGATGTTGATGATGATGATAATGATGATGATTATTATTATTATGATGTTGATGATGATTTTAAAGATTGTCCATGATTGTTTAATTTGGGGGCAGTGTCTGTTGAGTGACGTGGACTGGTGTTGAAGATGTTTCGCCGGATGTTCTGAAGGGCTTGTTTGAGAGAGTTGGACTGAAGGTCACTCAATGAATCACTTCGTGAAGCTAGTCAATAGTGACAGATCTCAGAGAATGATTTAGTGAAGCTAGTCAAATGTGAAAGAGTTGCATGAGCCTACATCAATTCGTATGTCCACCACAAGATGAAAGAAATGACGAAATGGTATAGGTTTAACGCCCCTATCAACACTATTAGGTTATTTAAGAGGCGGAACCTCCGAATTTAACGTCCATCTCCGAAAGGACCGAGCTAAATAGAAAATTCGTGTAAAGTGCCTTTCCCAAAGACACAACGTCGGACCGAGCTGAGGCTCGAACCTCCGACCATAAGATGTAAGAATATTTCGTCATATGAGAAAGTTTGTAAAACGATCATTTATGAACAATCTCCAATAACCTCCCGATTCAAATAGTATGATATTTAAGAGGACCGGCCGATCCTTTCTAAAAGAGGCACAGTCGTCACTTGTTGAAAGTTCCACAAGTTTTCCGTCTCGCACTGGCAAGCTTGCTGTGTCTTCCTGCTGATATGATATTCATCTTGATTATGTTGGCAAAGCTGTGCAATCCTGTCGTCCTCATGATTACACTCTGTTTATATAATACAGGAGGATCTAATTATCTACATCGTATGTTCTTATCTTCAGTTTGTTGAAGTGTAATATTATTATGTGTGTGCGTCTCTCTCTCTCTCTCTCTCTCTCTCTCTCTCTCTCTCTCTCTCTGTATGTGTGTGTGTGTGTGCGTGTGTGTGCGCGCGTGTGTGTATGTGTATGTGTCTGTGTCTGTGTGTGCCTCTGTGTGTGTATGTGTGTGTGTATGTTTGTATGTATGTATGTGCGTGCGTCTGTGTGTATGTGTGTGTGTGTGTGTGTGTGTATGTGTGTGTGTGTGTGAGTGTCTTTTAGTGTGTGTCTTTGTGTGTGTACAGATACATGTACATCAGCTTGGTAAACTCGTAGTTAACTCCTCTCCAAATACATCACAGACTCCTCTTGCTGTTTATCTTTGTTGTTTTAGTAAGTTTTTACGGCGCTGGCAACTGCATAAGGTCATATGAGAGCCAAGGGGTGGATGTCAACAGAGAAGTCCAAAAGGGAAATCAGGCTTACTCTGTTCACCTCTCTCGCTTCAACAGCTCAAAGTCTGCGTAGACTTTCAAGACACCCTGGAAATAGCGGGTCACACAATTTTTTCAAAGTACGAAATTATTACTTTTGTTTTCTTTCTTGATATTGATAATGATTGTACTTGAGGTAAAAGTGAACCAGGTATAGTTGCACACCAAGATGTTCAGAGTATGGTGCTCTATGGTGCGTAGATCTAACTGTCAATTCAAATCTGGTGTTCTCACATAGAACCATAAATCTATACTTCAATACCACACTAAGCGCTGAGTTGAAAAACGATTGAAGAGCACAGGGGAAAAACGACTGTAGTCACAAACTGGAAATTATGAGGGTCCCAATTTTAAAAGCTCGTGGACTCATAACTTCATATCTGGTCGCTTTGATGGTCAAGCGGGCTAACCCGAATTTCGGGGGGTTTCCAGAAGTCTTGACCCACACCAAAAATGGGCATTGCCTATATGAGAAGTTTGGTTTCATTGGTGTGTATATTTGTTTGGTTATAGAGAAAACGCTTCTTGTCTTTTACAGAAACTGAACAAGGAGCAAAAACTTTACCTTCGATTTTCTCAAAACTGCTCTTTTCGGGATAGCCCCCTTGTGCTTAAAAGCGACCAATTGTTTGACTGGTGGTTTATGGTTAAGTGTTGTTGAACGGGAAATCTAACAAAAATAATCAACCAGCAGTTGAACACAAATACAGTTATGAGTCAACAAGCGTTCAAGATTGGTACCCTCACGATTTTCAGTTTGTGACAACCGTCGTTTTTCCCCCGTACCTGTAGACTTCCGTTGGTTTGGATCTGTTGACGACCAAACGTTGGCCTACCTTTATTTTGATACAGCCTGTATCTCACAACTCCACATCTCCCCGTGCGGAGGAAAAAAACCACCCTCACACCTTTTGCGTGCGCCGTCGAAAAAGACCCTAAGCACATGCACATGGGGGTGAGTGGCAGAGTCGTGGTGAGTGGTAGAACCCTGACTTCAGTAGAGATCTATCAAGGTCGAGGTGATTCACTTCAGTTGTAGGTGATTCACTTCAGTTGGCTGAGCCAGTCTCTGTCAATTCATTTTGCTCTGCTGCAGATTTTTGTTTGTGGATATTTCGCCTCTGTGCTAAAACTTGACATTTCCAATTTGGTACGTGTTTGTGAGTCTTCTTTCAGTGATCACGTAGGTACATCTATGCTTTTAATCAATTCGGTTTTTAGCTCTTTTAACGTATCTCCCCTTTTTGCCTTTTGTATATTTCACTCCCAATAAGCGTGGTTGGTTGGCGGGTGCTCTGGCGTGGTTTTCTCCTTCTTTCCTATCAAACATCCACTGTCCTCATCTCTCCTTCTTCTTGTTTGTGTTTGTTACTCCCTTGTGACACCTCTCATCTTCGGCACTTATATGACCGAATTGTGTTGCAAGTGCCGTAAAACTGTTACTAAAACAAAACTTTCCTGCGGGTGGTTGGCGGGTGCTCTGGTGTGGTTTGCTCCTTCATTTCGATCAAACATTACGTGAATGCATCGTCCTGATTTCTCCTTTTTGAATGTCTTCTACTCTTTAGATCTAGATTTAGATCTAGATCTAGACTCTAGTAACACCTCTAATCTTTGGCATGTATATTATGACCGTACTGTATTACAAGTGCCGTAAAACTCTTACTAAAACTAAACATTTTCTTTCCTGTTTTCCTGTGCCAG
>NW_004797385.1:1556963-1559160 GCF_000002075.1 Aplysia californica
GTTAGGAGTAGGGTTAGGAGTAGGGTTAGGAGTAGGGTTAGGAGTAGGGTTAGGAGTAGGGTTAGGAGTAGAGTCAGAAGTAGGTTGCTCGTTGCGGAAGTCTTTTCAAAGAGGGGATATTTTGAGGAGGGGGCTGGATTTGTTCTTTACAAACGATTCTGTACTACGATCTTTGCTTTACCCACAGGTGAGGCAGCGTGGTGGAATCAGGCTCTCGTCAATTTTGGAGCAAATGAAGTTATTGGTATCTTAAAGCTTGCTCATTTGCCATGCTTTGGATTTTTAAAAAAATCCATTTATCTTGAATACAAGTCGAGATATTTGCAAATGAGGTCAGTGGGGGTCACCTAGTCTCAGAGGTAAAAGGAGAAAGGAAAAGGCCGCCAAAGTATAGTTATTTTCTTAACTTGAGTGTCCGTGAAAACAGAAAATTTACACTTTTTGTGCCTTTAATTGATGTTTTTCAGTACAATCCACACAATGTATTCTTAAATGGACACGAAAGGTGCTGAGCAAAAAATTTAAAAATGATAAAAACTGCCAAATCTGTGGAAAAATGCCAGTTTCTTCACTTTCATTATTTTTGACAAGCGTCTGATTTCATAAGTTATCTCTTATAAGCCTAGCAGTGTAAATCTGTGGCTTCACCGGACCACACGCCTGGGCCCCTGATTACTACGCGCGTCCAGTTCGAAACTCCTTGGTCTAGCCGAACTACGCACTCATAGTTCTCTTCGCGCGGACAAGTAGTTTCGTGAGCGATCACGTGATTAGATTGACCAATTAGAGTCAAGGTGTCAAATCGTGGGTCAAAGGGCACGGTCGTAATGGCTGAAAAACCCGGTAAGAGACGTCAGTCTGTAGTTGGCAGTCGAAGGGTGAGGAGGTAGGAAACTGAGCAGGAGAACGAGAAGGGAGCCCTGAAAGCAACAACATCGGACCACCAGGTACCACTGTCCCCGTGGCCTCATGCACCCCGCATAATTTAACAAAATTTGATTTTTTGTGTGCATAATTTCTGATTATTTCGTTTTATCATTCTTTGTAAAAATGAACAGAATCACAAAATTTCACATTTTTTGCCCATTTGCATAATTTCATAATTTGTCTTGCATAAAACGACGGGGACCGGTACCAGGGGCGCCATAGTTGCCCGGCAAAACACAATCTCACTAAACAATTTCCCCTCGCTTCCAAATATCCCCCGACCATAAATATGTATAAATCAGTTATGCTCCGCTTGTCTCCCTTGGCCCATGCCCACCCCAGAACATAGACGCACTGCGCATGTCTCCATTTGACTGCAGACGGCTCCCCGAAAACAGGAATAACCACCACCGCAGCAGGTCCCCTATATATAGTACAGTGTGACGTGGGTGGTTGGCGGGCGCTCTGGTACGGTTTGCTCCTTCCTTTCTATCAAACATCTATCGTCCTCATCTCTCCTCCTTCCATTTTTTGTGTTTGTTTCTCTCTTGTAACATCTCTAATCTTCTGCACTTATGTGACCTTATTGTTACAAGTGCCGTAAAACTCTTATTAAAACTAAACCTTAAATAACAAAGGCAAGGTTTGAGCAATCATTGGCCGCTCTTGTTCACGTAATTATTGCATTGTTGGTGTCACAATTTGTATCACTACGTCACTGGTAGGTCCTACTTCTGTACTTTCCCTCTGTTGTTTTCTGTCTGTTTTACTGTTGTTATCAGATCAACTGACCCTTATTGTGCCAATGTGATTCTCTTTACTAAAATAAACTATCAACATTTGTATCATCATGTTGCCTTTTCTCATATTCAAGCCTGGCTTTAAAGAGAATGCATCTTCATTATCTTTCTTTTCTTTCCTTTACCCAGTACAGGCATTCTCCAGAAGGAACTATCGCTTAAACAACTAAACTTGTATCCATGTACTCATCTGGAATCTTAGAGTGAAAGAAGAATTGTTTTATTCATTAATGACAAAGTGCGAGAAAAGCACATAACATTTTCAAGAATAACTATGGCAACTTTTTCATGGGAAACAGAAAGGTTTCTATTGATATGCTGTCTTTTTGGTGCTATCTCTATGATCAATCTTGTGGGTGCAAATTCAAATTTGGATACTAAAACTCAAGCCCATGAGGAGTTGGAGTTGAGAGCCACGAGAGTTGATAAGTCGGTGAGAAAGTTCAATGCCACGAGCGTGTTGCTCAATC
>NW_004797386.1:2408-3640 GCF_000002075.1 Aplysia californica
TCTCTCTCTCTCTCTCGTGTCAGAGTGCGAGTGTGTGGGTGTTTGTGTCTGTGTGCATATATGTGTGCATCTCAAATCTGAACTTGGCAATTACAACTCATTAAAAAGAGGTCAGACAGCCGTGAGAAGGAAAGGAGAGACAATGTGTACTGTAATAATATAACTCTGAATATAACGTCTTTGTCGAAACAATCGTTCTGTGACCTCAATCGACTAGGACAGATCGATGCACGTCATTTGGGTAAATAAAAAGCAGCACATCGACACAATAACGATAATTTAGAGTATTGGGAGAGTAAAAAAATATAGAAACAATAAAAGAAAGAAAAGAAAAACTTAGTGACCAAGAGTAGGAAAGACAGAAACGATAAGGGAAAGAAGTGAGGCCTAGAGTGGGACACGACCAACTAAGGGAAGAAGTAAGTAAGGCATAGAGAAAGAGAGACAGAAACCATAAAGGAAAGAAAAGAGATAAAATCTAGAGTAAGAGAGACACAGACAACAAAGAAGCGAAAAGATAAAAGACCTACAATAGAGGTGTTTTTTTTTTAAAACAGAAACAATAAAAGGAAAGAAAGAAAAAAAGAGTAAGAACTACTACCTGTTTATCCTGATTAAAACGTGTAAATCAATAAAGGAGTACTCACCTCTTCTCGTTGGCGTCGATGACCTTGCCCTTCTTGGACTGGCTGGCACTGGTTTTGTTATCTTCCGACTGAGGAAGTAGACGAAACGGAGACAAAATCGTTAATGAATGTATAACCACAAGGGAACACTTAGACAAGCGATTGAAGGCGGGAAAAAACTGATTTAGGATCTGGTCGAGTGTCCGAGATTGTGAGTGCACAGAGTTGAAAAGCGTGCGTGCACATCTGAGAATACGCTGAGAGAGACAGAGATCATTACAGTGTGCGTTCAGTGTCGTTCACTTAAAACAACGTAGAAACAAAAAAAGAAGATCTTTAAAACTACATTTCAAATAGTATAAAATAAAAACATTTTTTCTAATACCAACTAAACATGTACATGTCGATAAAATAGTTTCCCCATTCGACTAGACTTTTTCTTTTTCTTCTTCGTCATCCCCAGCAAGTGGTGTTTCCCAGGACACAAAGATAATATAATAATAGCGTAAACTCGTAACCAAGTGCACTGACATCTCTCTCTCTCTCTCTCTCTCTCTCTCTTTCTTTCTCTCTCTCTCTCTTTCTCTCTCTCTCTCTCTCTTTCTA
>NW_004797386.1:7061-9133 GCF_000002075.1 Aplysia californica
GGGGGGGGAGAGAACCTCTGAGAATCTGCTTCAGTTTGACTCCACCTATCTCCTCGATAATTACTAGTCTTCCCCATCGCCATCAGATTACCTACAAACAAAAAACCCAAAACATACCTGAAAGCCACTAACCATTCGTCACAAACACTCCCTTTAAAGAATCTAGAAAAAAAATTAGAATAAATAAACCCCCATTCTAGTGCTCGGGGGTCCCATACATCGAGGTGCACTCAGTGGTTCACTTTAAGTTTTAGTGCTGCTACCCAAATTCCCATCCTTTTATTTAAATGTTCACCCATCTATTTCAAAACTTAACCCTTCTATTTGAAACAGAATGAAACAAAAATCTTTCTTTGGGGCTGAGCCTTTCAAAATTGAATTGCACACCTGAAATTTTCAAGGAAACCCATATCACCCTTTTGAATTATAGGTCGATTTTTCCCTTTCATTTTCCGAATGCTGGGCAAGAAGTCTACAAGGCAATAAATCAATCAATGGAAACAACTGCAAAATCATAACAAGATAAACACTATGCATGCGGCCGTTTGGCAAAGCATAGAGAATGAATAAAGATAGCGCTCACTAAGCATTCCCCACTCCATGGGAGCAACAGCTTGCTGTCGCGTCGCTTTATTTTTGGATGCTCAGACATGTCAACCACACAGCCTGAGCACTCTTTCTTACATTCTTTTTTTTTTTTTTTTAAAGGAATTTTTAACAATTTATGTTGGTGTTTTTCTGCCCCCATCGACAAAAGATAAATCATACGACAAGATGCGGGTCCTGCCTGTCTCGGCCAACCCAAGCTGATAAAGACGCGATTTAACAGCCCAGGAGAAAGACCTTGATCCTCGATTTTTTTTTTTTTAATCTCTCCACTTGGGAATCGAATTCAGGTCTCCTGTGCGCGACAAGGAAACGCCAAACTACTACACCACAAATACCGGTCTTAAATTTGTGCTCGCCAGAGAAAAATAAACCCGGGAAGTGTGTCGCCCCCGATTCTCCCCAAAGCAAATCAAACGGGAGATTTCAGCACTCCCCGCTGCGATGACGACGCCTGCCTGCCTCCATCCATGTTCCCAACGACGCCACGGGTTCAGCGCCCCCTTTTCAATTCAGTAAAACTTTTTACGAACCTGAAACTCCACAACTTTATTTAAACGACCATCTCCGAAGGGACTCTGGGGCTATGTGACTTCTTTCCAGCGTGCGTATACACTCAAGTATACACCACAGATATGGCATGGTACGGTGGTAGGTTTAAGTCCTCGCCCGAGTTTGTTCCTTCTTCGCTACCCCCCCCCCCCTAACTTTTTCTAGCTCCCTAGATTTCACTTTCTTAACAAACAAGACAACCCTATTAAAATTTCTAAGCACTGCACTTATTTTTCCAAGCCATTGGTTTCTGCTTCCCTCGCGCTGCCTCAAATGGCCACAATAAATGCATACAGCGCTTGACCAAGACCGATGTTCTTCCCATTTCTACCAGTTCACTTTGTTTCTCCCACACAAAACCCACTGCGCACTTCGTTGTGTTTCACGCCTACACTAACTCGATATTACGTCCGGTATCAGGTATTGACAAACATCAGAGGCTGGACAACTCGGGGGGTGGGGGAATCAGGCGACGTGCAGCTTCCTCATGAGTGGGGGAAGGTGAGAGAGAGAGAGAGAGAGAGAGAGAGAGAGAGAGAGAGAGAGAGAGAGAGAGAGAGAGAGAGAGAGAGAGAGAGAGAGAACACCCCCACCCCCTAAGACTGGGAAATGATTATATTCACTTTAATGATCTTCCTGGGCGGGTACCGGAAGAGAAAGAAGGTCAACGCAAATACGATATTTAATGGATGACCAAACTGAGATGGGGGGAGAGAGATATAACATTTAGCAAGAGCACGAAAATTACTGTTATTAATGCACATGGACTTCGCCCGCCACTTTACGGACAGGCGCAGGCAATACAAGGACACACATCAAAGCAATGGACCCATCAAAGCGCAACGCCGAGGTCCACATAAAAAAACACCCTCGGCCACTGGTCGGCAATCGACTGGCTGGGTCCAGCCTTCAGG
>NW_004797386.1:9285-10697 GCF_000002075.1 Aplysia californica
GGCGAGCCCGAGCCCGAGCCCTGGAGACGCAGTGTTTTATAATTGTGCTTTCATAAAAATCGATATCGCTTGCTAAAGACTACGCCCTCACTCTTTATTTATTTTATTTTTACTTTTGCATTCCAATTCCTCAAAATTTCGCTCTGAGATTGAATCACATAAGAGTGTTTTACTTAACAAAAAGGGAAGATCCAAGACGAGAAAAGGACTCCACGATTTTGTATCTCTACCCGAGAGCGTATGTGTGAGAATTAGAAAATAACGAGTGCTAAATTGTTCAAGTTTTTAAGCTCTGTGAACTCCCCATTTCTCCGCCTCCCGGATTTTTAAAAAAAGTTAGTTTGTCTTTCCTCGTATTGTTTTAACGTTTTTTAACTACACAATTCCGCCACCACAAGCCCAGCAAAAACCTGTAAGTTCTTCTTCCCTCCCTCCCACCGCCCTAACCTGACGCGTGGGAAACACGCCGGCCCCGTGCACGAATCACAGGAAAATACTATTTTGTCGGTCATCCGTAAAGCCGGTGGAAGAAGAGATGATCCGACACCGACGGCCGAACGTCTTCTGGGATTTACTACTGTTACAGGGGCGGTTGGCGGGTGCTCTGGTGTGGTTTGCTTCTTCTTTCCTATCAAACATTTATCTTCTTTTTTGAGTTTGTTACTCTCTTGAAGCTAATTATAGAAGACAGCTTATGACGAATATAAGAAAGCGACAGGCAAATTTCTTCGGACACACAATGCGGAAAGAAGCATTGGAGAATATTGTAACAACAGGCAAGTTTGATGGACAGAGAGGCAGAGGGAAAAGATACTGTACAAGATGACAACATGGCAAGGAGCAGCAAGTACAACATACACCATTCCTGCAACGCAAGACAGAGTGAAGTGGAGGTTAATGATCGTCCACGCCAGTCGGCAAGGCACCGGATGATGATGATGACAATACTCTCTTGTAACAGCTCTAATCTTCGGCACTTCCATGACCTTATTGTGTTGCGAGTGCCGTAAAACTCTTACTAAAACTAAACAGTTACAGCCTCACAGACTCCACGCCACGGAGAAGCTAAGGTAACGAGGAGTCTTATCACACACTTTAGAAGCTGTAACATTTGCTGCTGCCGACCTGCCTGTCTGTATGTCTGTCTCTGAAACCCTAAATCTGGAGGTCAACAAAAAAAAAAGAAAACAAGCGATAACTCACCGCTGTGACGACCGATAACTATTCCACACAGAAACCTGTAAGAACAACAACAACAACAACAACAACAACAACAACAACACAACAACAACAACAACAACAACAATAACAACAACAATTATCCTAATGACAGAACTACTAAAAACTTGGATATTAGCAAAAATATACGCTATCCTCCACTCTCTCTCTCTCTCTCTCTCTCTCTCTCTCTC
>NW_004797386.1:10797-12352 GCF_000002075.1 Aplysia californica
CCCCCCCCCCCATTCTTCATCTCGTTCTGTAGCCAAGACAGCAGTACCAACAGAAAGAGCTCGATTATATGTCTGAAATCAACAGTGACTCCAGATTTTGATTTGTATCTTATCGGAATCTGATCACTCTGCGCGTTGAAAGTTTCCAAACTGTAGTCACTGGAGAACAAAAGGCTCTGTGAATAGCTTTGTAGTACTCGCTCTCAACAGCAAAACAATCAGTCCGTGTTTGTGTTAGTGCGTTTAGATCTATGTCAGTGTCCCCCATGCCATCTGTGAATCCACAGTATTCGAGGGGTTCGTGCCTATGTAAACAGCAGCAGTAGTGTCATCATAATTCGTCAAGTTAAAAAAGTGTCTCGAACCTTTATACATGATGTATTTCGCCAAGTTTTAAAAAAGCGTCTTGAGCTAAATTATCGATGGCTTCGGCGCCTGAACTAAAGAGTGCACGCGGTACTTGTAAAAAACAAACAAACCAGAGAGGTGCAAAACTGAAAAGGACTTCGGGGCTCCTAACTCATTCTGCAGCCTTTCTACTGCTACTCCTTTGCTCCTTCTTACTGCTGTCTTTCAGCCACACCCATGATCTTATGGTAGAAAGGTTCTAGGCCTACATTTAGCCTTCTCGGCTCGGACAAGGGCGAACAATCTAGGAGGTCCCGTTTGCAAGTTGTGCACGTTAAAGATCCCTCGGTGGTCTAACATCGATAAGAGTAGGCTTCAGCCGCCACCCGGGCAAAGTTCAAAATTTCCTACCAACTGAAAATGTATTGTGTCCTGCGCGCTCATATGCCCTTATGCAGTTGCTAGGACCGTAAAACACTTCTTTTTTTTTAAGAGAAAAAAAAGATATAAACGCCAGCTCAGAATCGATACATCACGACAGTGCACCTGAGAAATCGTTTCAGGAAGTTGCATGGCAAAAATCACAAGATAATTTCCTGGACACTCTCTCTCTCTCTCTCTCTCTCTCTCTTCTCTCCCCCCCCCCTCTCTCTCTCTCTCCAAAACTCGAAGACAACAAACAACAATGGTAAGCCAGCCCTGCTCTGTGCAGCCAGCAGCAACAAGGTGCACAGCCAAGACAATGTCATGTTACTGGGGTCTCACTTACCGCCTGATCCGCATCGCTGTCCTCGCTCAGGTCAAGGTCCCGAAGCAGAACAGAGCTGAGGAAGAGAAGAACAAGTCGAAATCAGCAACAATGATTACGTTAATATTTCATCATCATCATCATCATCATCATCATCATCATCATCATCATCATCATCATCATCATCATCATCGTTGTTGTTGTTGTTGTTGTTGTTGTTGTTGTTTGGAAAGCAGAGTAGGAGGGGGAGTCTTGTTTGGATTTCAGACAAAATAACATAACAATTTTTTTAAACCATCAATCATCATCATTCATCACATCATCATGAAAGAAGTATAGGTTTAAAAATTACAGTAAAATTAATAGTTATTAAAAATCATTACTGAAAATAATATTATTGTCATTCTTGCTACAAGAACCCAAAAAAAATCAGCATCAACAAATGACGACTAACCACCC
>NW_004797386.1:12452-13750 GCF_000002075.1 Aplysia californica
CTTCTTCTTCTTCTTCTTCTTCTTCTTCTTCTTCTTCTTCTTCTTCTTCTTCTCATCATCAGAAGGGCGACGATATGACCACAGTACAGAAAACTTCTCATTATTTCACCAGCCACAGATGGCTCTCCTTGAATCTCCCTCGCCCCTACCAATCCCCCCTCCCTCAACAAAACCACACTTTGCTTTCACCTCATAGGTTAAGAAAAGAAGAAAGAAAAAAGAGAAAAGGAAAGAAAAGCCTCAATGTGCCAGTCAATTCATCATTATTCATTGGACAATCTTGAGACCCCTCGGCCACTTGACAAAACAGCTTTTCAGGCATATTGAGTTGACAAAACAGTCTATCAGGCATATTGAGTTGACAAAACAGCCTATCAGGCATATTGAGCAGACCCTTCAGTTCCCTGATAGGGGCAAGCCACAGAATTCTACACAGAATTCTACACAGAATTCTACACAGAATTCTACACAGAATTCTGTGGGGCAAGCGGACATTTGCGCCTGATTATGTTTGTGGTATCGAGGCCAATGGTATCGAATACTTCTACATGCTGTCAGTTTGTTTTATTTAGTTTGTTTGTTTGTTTGTTTGTTTGTTTGTTTGTTTGTTTGACTAAAAAGGAGCACATGGACGCAATAATGATCATTTTGTGTTGAGAAAATGTAAGCCAGGTCGACAGAAACAACAGAGGGGAGGCAAAGAACTAAAGGGCGGATACATTAATTCATTTTTTTAATGAACGATGGATTATACAAGCAAATCACTTGGCTGTGAAAATAAGTTCAAGAATTGTCTCCTATGATTTTTAAAATGGATGAATTTTAATCAATATAATTTCCGAAAAAAATAAATCAATAAATAACCAAAAACAGTCTCGATACTTGGCAAACGGAAAAGGTTTACAAGCCCAACAAACATAAGATTACTCGGTTACCATCGAACACGCTAACAGAGAATCGATACTAACAAAGAAAACCGGCGCAAATTTCCCCTTCCCCGAGTTAGAACCAAAGATCGTACAGCCTACGGTAGGGTGTAGTATCTTTGGTAGAACTAGCCTAATCCTGGCCAGATACGCCGTGCAGTGACCAACTAAGTTGGTGTATAGGGCGTGCCAATTAAGCTTATCACCTTATCGCCCAGTCCCCGTGCCCTATCGCTGTGGTGTACACAATCAGTACCTCGACGACAAACACACCACTTTGTGGGAGGGGGTTTCTGGGGCTCTTTTCACCAGCCCGCTCCTATCCAGCCCCCCTCCTCCTCTCTCTTTTTGTCCCCATTCCCCCCACCCTCC
>NW_004797386.1:13961-14348 GCF_000002075.1 Aplysia californica
TCCTCTCCCCCTCCCTGTCTCCCTCTCTCTCTCTCTCTCTTCCATCCACTTAGTTTATTCATCGACCAACTCATTCCCTCCGTTCTAAAAGTGGAGAGCATCCTGAGCACAACCAAGGTCATTAGGTGCAGCCATTGAGAGACTACAAGTCGACTGATTACCAGTCTCTCTCACATACATCTCTGTGGGCGCTTGTCAGGGCTTACGCCCGAGTGGTGCTGCAAGCAGTCCTCAGATTGCCCCCCGATCAATATCAATCCGGACGCAGCTAGAGAAGCAGATGCCAGTCGGATACCCCGCCATGGGCAGCATTCTTCTTCTTCTTTTTCCTTTTTCTTCCTCTTCTTCTTCTTCTTCCTCTCTCTCTCTCTCTCTCTCTCTCTCTCT
>NW_004797386.1:15478-18057 GCF_000002075.1 Aplysia californica
CCCACACACACACACAAACACACACTCACACTTTTGTTCCAGTTGAAATATTTTTTTGCTTGTCATTTTGAGAATGTTTGGTTTCTTTGAGCAAACAGAGGATAGGTTGATGGTGGTCAGATGGTGCCACTGATAGGTCTTATTTCTCTCTTTTCTTTTCCTTGTTTTTTCTGTTTTGCCTTAATCTTTTCTCGAACTCCCTTCCCTTCTTTTATAACCTGCCCCACACAAACAAACGCACACACTCACAGGTACACACAGCCCCTCCCTCTGTCTCAAATTAACTCATTATCTCCCTCTCACTTTCTCTCTCTCCTCTCCCCCTCTCACCACCCCTCTTCTCGTTTTCCTCTTGTCTGTCACCCCCTCCCCCCTCTCTCTCCCTCTCTCTCTCTTTCTCTCACAGACACACACCCGTGTAGACAGACAGTCTACTGTGACCACACATAACATTGCATTTCTCCACGTCCACAAAGAACAAGTTTCCCTGGAGCAAACACTCCAGAACGAACGGGAAGAACCCCCCCCTCCCCCCTCCCTCCCTCGTCCTAACACCCTCACCCTTCCTGCCAGGGACCCCTGTGTGACCTTTTGACAGAATCTTCCAAGATGGCGACACAAGGAACAGCGGCTTTGACGTCATCGTCTGGAGGAATCGAATACAGCTGGACGAGATATTTTGTATTTCATCTGGATTTTCGATAACAAGAACTCAATCCAATCACCATGAAGTCGATATTTTTCTTTTTTTGGGGAGGGTATTCCTTCTTTTCTTTGTGTGTTCCTCTCCAGCAACTCTTCGAATCTTCGGCACTTATACGACCGATTTGTGTTGGGAGTTCCGTAAAACGACCTAACTAAAACTAAAGCTATCTTAGTATTCTGTAACTTGCACAAAAAAGAACACGATAAGACATTGAGTAATGATACCATGACGAATACCACTTAGACGAGGTAATCGCCCGGCACAGTCGCTTGTTTTATTTATTTTTAGTAAGAGTTTTACAGCCCTTACAACATAATAAGGTCATAGAAGTGTCGTAGATTACAGGTGCTACAAGAGAGTAACAAACACAATAAGGTCATATAAGTGCCGAAGATTAGAGGTGCTACGAGAGAGTAACAAACAAAAAAGAAGGAGGGGAGATATTGACAATAGATGTTTGAAAGGAAAGAAGAAGCAAACCCCAACCGATCACCCGCCAACCACCCGCAGTCGCTGTTCCCCGGTCCCCCGATGACCCTGAGTTGACCCCCAGACTCGCGGAGTTATTGACCTTTGTTATGTAAGTCCAGCACCGGACACCGCCCGACATCTGGTCAATATTTGGTGACCTTTGTCTGGGGTGCGCGGATTGAACTCTGGGACTCGCACGTCTAACTGTTTCACTTATGCCTGGTGCACGTCGCGCATTTGATACATTTAATTTTGATGCGTCTGATATAATTTGATACATTTGATACATTTAATTTTGATGCGTCTGATATAATTTGATACATTTGACACATTTACTCTTCATGCGTCTGATATATTTGATACATTTGATACATTTAATTTTGATACGTCTGAAATATTTGATACATTTGACACATTTGGTGGGTCTGATATATTTGATACATTTTATGCATTTGATACATTTGGTGCGTCTGATATATTTGATAAATTTTATACATTTTATACATTTCGTACTTTATTTGATATACCCCGTAAGGCCGAAAGGCTAGAACTCAAAAGCTCAGAAATGTAAAGTAAAGTAAGTGTATACCCCGGGACAACCAGATTCCCCTCCATGACAGGGCAAAAGGTACCATTTTGTCAGTACTGTTCTTCCAATCCTCCAGAATCGAATATGTTTATTGTTTTAGGTCAAGGATCTGATTCATCTGACAAGTCGGATGAAACCAGCCAATCAGAAGGCTAGGACACATAGTCGAGCCAGAGTGCTTGTGCGTGGAAAGCAAAAAAAAACCCCAACAAGGTTGATGAAGTAAGTTTTGTATCCTCACTTCTCCCTTCTTACGGTATGTTACTCTCTACTGACACCTCTATTCTTATTATTAACACCTCTATTTTTAGTATTAACGCCTCTATTCTTCGACACTTATATGACATATTTGTGTTGCAAGTGCCGTAAAAGTTGCTTTTAAAAAATCCCCGCTGGCGCTTGTCATTTTCTGTTACAATGACCCACTTTGGGAAACAGTTTGATGACCTCTGACCCAGAGCCACAGGCTACACGTAAGCTCTATTTCTGTCACAGCCGCCTGGCCGCTTACTATTCTGTCCGCACCCTGGTTTCTTGTTTGTTTGTTTGTTCTTTTTTGTTTGTTTGTTTGTTTTTATTTTCCTCTCTCCAGCATCCAATCACCGGTGTCTGTGGTGTAGCGGTTAGACACTTCGCTTTCGCACGCAGGAGACCCGAGTTCGATTCTCGAGAGGGGACACATTTTTATCGACTATAATAATCTCGGTCTGTCTGCAGGGATGTTGTATCTCTCTCAGCCCGGGTCTGTCTGCTGGGATGTTGTATCTCTCTCAGCCCGGGTCTGTCTGCAGGGTTGTTGTATCTCTCTCAGCC
>NW_004797386.1:18157-19232 GCF_000002075.1 Aplysia californica
TGGCGCTTGTCATTTTCTGTTACAATGACCCACTTTGGGAAACAGTTTGATGACCTCTGACCCAGAGCCACAGGCTACACGTAAGCTCTATTTCTGTCACAGCCGCCTGGCCGCTTACTATTCTGTCCGCACCCTGGTTTCTTGTTTGTTTGTTTGTTCTTTTTTGTTTGTTTGTTTGTTTTTATTTTCCTCTCTCCAGCATCCAATCACCGGTGTCTGTGGTGTAGCGGTTAGACACTTCGCTTTCGCACGCAGGAGACCCGAGTTCGATTCTCGAGAGGGGACACATTTTTATCGACTATAATAATCTCGGTCTGTCTGCAGGGATGTTGTATCTCTCTCAGCCCGGGTCTGTCTGCAGGGATGTTGTATCTCTCAGCCCGGGTAGGCTCCATATAAGGCAGGGTGGGAAGCTCACCTCCTACATGATCGAACTTGTGTCGGTTTTGATTTTTTTGGGTTTTTAAAATTTTTTTTTTTAAGTGCTTGTGGAGAGTGGGGGTATAAAAACACCCACGTTTTAAAAACTTCTCTTCCCAACACTCACTTTCTGTAACTCGTGTCAAGAATGTCAATGAACCAGGGACCAGAAACAAAATATTGACAGCCCTTGACAACTGCGTTATTCCGAAGGACGGGCCGGGCTCACAAATTTAATAAAGTCGCGTCGTCGAGTCCGTATTTATTGTTCGTGATTGCGTCATCAATATTCGCGTTGTTCACATGTTCGGCGAATGTATGCCAACGCTTTGGGCATGTGGGACAGATTGTCAAACACTTCATTTCGAAACACAAAAAATTGTTAGTTTAGCCAGCGATCGTGAATAGCTATATTCACACCTTTGAGATCGGTGGAAGGGGGGACTTTACATAAATTAACATTTCTTTGTTCGGTGAATATAATAAGACTGTGTCTATCAAAGGGAGATAAGGCTGTGTGTTGGGTTCCGCAAGGGTTACCCTGCTGATAAGCTTTGAGAGGGTGTTGACTGGAGATCTGAATAAGCAATCAAGTCGTAGGCCTGCCCTTCCACAGGTTGAAAACAGAATGAGCTTTTAGCTTATGTCATAGGGG
>NW_004797386.1:21088-22786 GCF_000002075.1 Aplysia californica
ATCATCATCATCATCATCATCATCATCATCATCAAATGCCAGATCTGCGACAGACATCGGCGCTCATGGTCCTCTATTCATTCCTTTGCTCGGATGCCCTCCCCTAAAAAAAAGTACATTGACCCTGATCTTTCCCCGTCACCCATATGTTCTGGCTCTCCAAATAGGTTGCTCCAGGTCTACCCCTGCCTCGTTTCTCTACCAGTGAGAGCTAGATTTTTATTCCAGTGTCTTGTTTCATTATTTCTTTCCTAGTTTTTTTTAAAATAGAAAAACAACGGTTCTAATTTAATTTTGGCGTTTTCTCTCTCTTGGATGTTCTCAAAACTTAATAAAAAAAAAAGAAAATTAAGCTGATAAAAATTGGTTTTGGATACATTATGATACAGCAGTACAAGTATCAAAGACTAACACTCCAATGGTTAAAGTTTTTTTTGTGTGTGTGTGGGTTGAAATGTCGCTCAGTTTTTACGATTGGATCTATCAATATTAAGAGCTAAATATTTCTAGTAGGATTTTTGGATCAACTTTTGTCTGACGGAACCGAGCCATTGGGTTGAGAACCTTGAAAACTCCACAAATCGACCCGAGTTCAACAATGCCGAGTTCGGGATTGGAACAGCAGGGAGAAGATGCAGAGGAAGACCAATAACATAAATAATTTTTTAAAAAATCAGAAATGGGTAAAAAGGCCAAACAAAAACATTTGCCTCCTTAGAACAAGACTGAGAAACAAGCAAAGATATACTTGTGTTAGTATAGTAGTCTTTGATTTTTTGTTAGATTCTTGTCTGAAAAGACGGGCAATTATGGCGATATTGTTTAAGTAATTTAAAAATGAGAAGAGAATGGTGCAAAATGTCTGCAGCATTTGTCTTAGAGTAAAAATGCGAAGCAAAACAATACCCCCCCCCTCCCTCCACAAAACCCCCCAACAAAAAACGTGTGAGTAAATGTGTACTTACCATGTTTGTAGGTGGTTTTGGTTCGAACGACCACGGAGGGGAAAAGTCTGGTGGCTGAAGGGGAGAGAATCCTCAATCTGACTACAAGGTGTTCAAAGTTGAGGAGAGCACTTGGTAACTGGGAGTGATCGCCCCTTATATATCATGGCGTCGCCCGTTGCTAGGACGCCACAGCCGACACCAACGTCCGGGCTACGGAGATTTGCGCCGGTTTTTTTTGGCGGTATCGATTTTGATGGTATCGAATAAGCCGACCAGGTGTGACTGAAGGAAGTCATTTTGTTTCCGTGTACCTATGGACAGTACACACAATGTAAGGGGGAAAGTGGTTGGGGGGGGGCAAGAACAACAAGTACCAAGACTGTTTTCTTCCATTTTATTCATCTGTAAATCGTTTTTATGTCTTAAAAAACCTTTTGGATAACAAATCTAACTCCCCTGACAAGGAAAAAAAGAGTAAACGGTCTCGATATTTGGCTAACGGTAGATGCCTATTAATTCAAACGTAGCATTATGATGTCATTCGACACCAATCTTAATCTAATACTGTCAACATTGTCTAAGTAGGCCAATCGTTAGCAAGGAGAGAAGTGGCCGTCTTAGACAGGTGGACGTCTCACTTAGTGTTAATTTAATGTTGTAACAAATACGAAATAGAGGAAATGGGAAGTGGTCGTCTTATACAGGTGATTGTCTTATACAGGTGGTTGTCTTATACAGGTGGTCGTTTGTA
>NW_004797386.1:25285-27613 GCF_000002075.1 Aplysia californica
TATGTGAGGTGAGGGTGAGTGGTGGTTGGGTATGTGAGGTGAGGGTGAGTGGTGGTTGGGTATGTGAGGTGAGGGTGAGTGGTGGTTGGGTATGTGAGGTGAGGGTGGGTGGTGGTTGGGTATGTGAGGTGAGGGTGGGTGGTGGTTGGGTATGTGAGGTGAGGGTGGGTGGTGGTCCGGTTCGTTTTATTTGGAGGTATTTAAGTTGTGTTTTTTCGGGGGGTGGGGGAGGGGGGGAGAGTGTTGTTAACATGTTCAGTTTTGCGTGTTGTGTCTTGATCTCACTTTTCCCGTTTGTCTGTGCCCGTGGTATAACTGTTATTATAGACACCTCGCCTCTGCTAACACTAGGCCTACACACGAGTTTGATTCTTGAGTGAGAAAGTTGCTTTTAGCGGAGCACAATCTAGCCTCTCTCTCTGTGCTTGCAAGTATATTATGTGTTAGTTAATTAAGGTGTGACAGATCATTATCTTTACGTATATATACTTATTAATTTCGTTCACATTAATTTCTTCTTCATTATCAATCAAAATGTAATTATATGAGTTTTTCCTGCAATCTGTATTGAGCAAGTAAGTCATGGGTAAGACAAAATGACAGCCCGATGAGCTCATGATGGATGGCGGTTGTTACAGATAATGGAAGGAAAACATTGGGCATTATCTCGTTACTTACAACACGTGTTAATTATAATCAATACTTATCAATATTTTTATATTGTATTTAGATCTATATACTATTATATATTATATTCTTGATTTGTTTTGTTGTATAATTCATTCCAATACCTTTTCATTTCCTCCCCCACCCTCTACAATTCCTCTCTTCTTTCACTCCCCATGTCCCTGTAATTTCTTCTCTCCAACAAATCAATCAGTTGATCGATCACCCCTGCATTGATTTCCCAGTTTTACAGAATACATTGCATACATTATGTATTTCACACACGTATAAAGCACCCCCGCCCACCTAGAAAAATAGATACATGTAGATCTATAGAGAAATTGTACAGCATCGAGTTGAAATCAGGCGCTCATCATTTTCTGCTCGTTGGGTTTTTAAAAAACATTTTTGGTTTGATTTTTGTCTTTGACTGAACATCTTTTATGTAATATATTTCAAAACACATTACATCTGTGGGTGGATTTTAAAAAAACAACATTGATCAAAGGCACAAAAAAGTACATTTGCAGTTTCCAAAGACACTCAAAATTTAGAGGTCAACTTTGCCGACCATTTCCTCGTGAATTTTTCCTATGACACCAAGAGACCCCCACCTTCACTCGCAAATATCTTAACTTCTAATTGAGACAGGTGGAACTTTCCCAAAAGAATAACAAGACAAATAAACGAGCTTTGAGATAATACCAATAACTCCATACTATGCCAAAATACTGACGAGCGCCTGATCCCACTGTGTTGTGACACAGTGAGACTTTTTGAGACAGCGAACATACTTCAGAACAGAATTAGCTCTACCACTAGCTGTTGTTACATACTTCAGAACAGAATTACCACTAGCTGTTGTTACATACTTCAGAACAGAATTACCACTAGCTGTTGTTACATACGACATTACAGAATTAGCTCTACCACTAGCTGTTGTTACATACTTCAGAACAGAATTAGCTCTACCACTAGCTGTTGTTACATATTTCAGAACATAATTACCACTAGCTGTTGTTACATACTTCAGAACAGAATTACCACTAGCTGTTGTTACATACTTCAGAACAGAATTAGCTCTACCACTAGCTGTTGTTACATATTTCAGAACATAATTACCACTAGCTGTTGTTACATACTTCAGAACAGAATTACCACTAGCTGTTGTTACATACGACATTACAGAATTAGCTCTACCACTAGCTGTTGTTACATACTTCAGAACAGAATTAGCTCTACCACAAGCTGTTGTTACATACTTCAGAACAGAATTAGCTCTACCACTAGCTGTTGGGGCTTAGAGAAGATAGAAAAAGAAAAAAAAAAGAAAGGAAGGTAAAATGGCTTACTTAAATAGAATAAAGACTTTTCTCAAAGGTAGTCGATGTTTTTCTAAATTGAAATACTTTTGTGGGTACCGGACAGAATTTACGGAGGAACTTTCTGCATTCGGTGAACACTTTGTCATGCAGGCAAGTTTTCCCTGTAAAGTGTATGGGTTTTTTAAACGTTCAACATATGTCGGTATACGGTGATTATCTTGTTAAAGACACAGGATCTCCGAATTCAAAGTCCGTCTCCGATGCGCTTTTCCCTTTCGTCAACCCGCAGCCACCTCCCGAATCGTCAGCCACCCCCAACCTTTGACACGGGTCAAAC
>NW_004797386.1:28393-29747 GCF_000002075.1 Aplysia californica
TGGAAGTTTGACCCGTGTCAAAGGTTGGGGGTGGCTGACGATTGGGAGGTGGCTGCGGGTTGACGAAAGGGAAAAGCGCGTCTCCGATAGGACCCAGCAGTCAAAAGGGTTGAGAGCTTTGAAAACTCCACAAAACGACCCGAGTTTATGAACGCCCTAACATTACAGAGAAAGGAAGGGAAACTGAGGAAATCCCTCTATAGAATGTCCTTAGAGGCTCTCCAAACGGGCTGTAAGTAATTTTTTAAAAGGTGAATTATTGTGTAGGTATTTTTAGGCACTCGTTGATCATTTAGGAGGCGGGTTGCCGGCCCCCTACCTGTCAGGGCCAACCCTGTGGGTTGAGAAGAATACAACATTGCAAAATTGAAAAACAGAGATACTCGATAAAAATGTTCTCCACACTCGGGAATGGAACAAGGGTCTCCCGCGAGCGACAGCGAAGCACCCAACCACTACAAGACATGCGCCAGTTCGTCCTCTGTGATGGCGAGCATAACAAGCGGAAGTTTAAATGATTGATCTCTAACCCCAGGTCTGTGACGCCCAACCAAGGACGCTAGTTCATAACTACAAAGCTCTATCTGGACATTTTGGGCCGTTTTGAGCTACATGTACTAAGACCATGAGGTCAGAAACCAAATGTTCTATCTGCTCTATCAAAATCGTCAGATTATTCGGGGTCGTTATCAAGATATTCAAAGAATTGCAGTTTAAAAAAAGCTTGTCAATTTGTGAAACTCATAACATTTTTAACTTCAGTTTTCTCAAAACGAAGTACTGAGCAGATAGAATTTTGTAATCCTAGAGTAGCCATAACAGACAAGCCATTAACCGTCACAGTTGGAGAGTTCCCGTGATGAGTGGTCGGCAATTGTCTCCCGTAACTAAGGACGCCGCGGCCACAGATACGACAGAGACAGGGGCACAGAGGATGCCGCGGGGTATAAAACGATGATACCAGGGATGTTTCTGCCGTCTGCCACCAGCCAGTTTCTCTCTTTCGTCGACCCTTCAAGTCAAGGAAGAGGAACCAGGGACCGGGAAACTACTGCACAGAACTGATTACAGGTTTTTGTGAGTCCATCTTTTGTTCCTTTGAGAATCAAGACTTCTTCTCTACCGTTGAAAATGGTGAGTACGTTAGCCCTTTGTTGTTGCACCCGCGTCTTAAAACCATTTTTTTTTTGGTTCACGAACTTTTCTTCCTATCTCCTCCCTGTGGGTGGTTGGCGGGTGCTCAGGTGTGGTTTGCTTCTTCTTACCTATCAAACATCTGTCGTTCTCATCTTCTCTTCTTTTTTTATGTTTGTTACTCTCTTGTAACACCTCTAATCTTCTGGCGCTCATATGA
>NW_004797386.1:29847-33121 GCF_000002075.1 Aplysia californica
GGAGGGGAGCCTCGTTTTATGCTTTACAAAATGTGTTTTTAAAAAACTGAAACAAACAACAACAAAAAACCAATACTGAGACATAACAGAATCCTAAAAGAAGTTGGTGAACCTCGTCAAGAACATGTATGAAGTTGCAAGCTTGTACATGATGGCCAGCACACTGACAGCTTTGACATTAAGACTGGTGTGAGACAGGGATGTTTACTATCACTTTTCCTCTTCATCTTGGTGATCGACTGGCTAATGAAGAAAACAATCAGAGGAAACAGAAATGGTATACAGTGCACCCTATGGACACAGCTGAAACATCTGGAGTTAGCGTACGACTTCACCCCTCTGTAGCACACCCAGGAATATAACGAAAGACTTCAGTTTTAAACAGCTTAGCTAATCAGAGTCTGTTGGATTGAGGATTCACCGCGGAAAGCCGTAAGTCCCCAGGATAGATGCACAACGAAAGGAGCAGGTCACAATAGAAGGAAATGCACAAGAAAACTATCTTGGGAGTGTAATTGACAGAAAGGGAGGAATAGGTGCTGAAATAGAGTCCCGCCTCGGAAAGACACAGGTTGGTTTCACATCTTTGAATAAGATTTGGAGGACCAGGCATGTCTCACTTCGAACAAAACCGAGGATTTTTTTCAGTTCAAATGTGAAGTCAGTCCTATTGTATGAATGTGAGACATGGAACGCATCTCAAACAAACTTCACTTTTAAAAAAAATAATAATAATAGATAGCATTTGTATAGCGCATATCCCCGCTCAACAGCAGGCTCTATGCGCTTTACACTATATTATTACCCCAGCAGACCATAGAACATTCCGAAACATTCTCAGCTTCCCGGGAAGCATACAGTGCAAGCAGCCGATTAAGCGCTCAAACACTAACAAACTGACAAGATCTTTCGCTGTCTATAGCCGGGTACCCATTCCCACCTGGGTGAAGTGAGGAAAATTCGTGTAAAGTGCCTTTCCCAAGGACACAACGTCGGGCCCCTGACGGGATTCGAACCCACGACCTTACGGTTGCGAGTCCGAGAGCCTAACCACTAGGCCACCGACGCCACAAAGGATCCAGGTTTGCTTGAGTGTCTACGGAAGCTTCTAACTGAGGATCAGATGGACAGACAGGGTCACCAACGCGGAACTGTCAAGGAAAACAAGACAGATCCCTGTCAGAGATGAGGTGGGAAGAAGGCAGTGGCGATGGACAGGACATCCTCCCAGGGAGTCAGGCAGCTGCATAATAAAGAAAGTATTGGAATTGAATCCACAAGGTAAAAGATCAAGGGGAACCTGGAGAAGAGTCATAGAAATTGATGTACAGAAAAGTGGGAAGACAAGGAATAACATCAAGAGGCTAGCCCAGGACAGAGAAAAGTGGAAAGGGTTTGCTCGTAGCCTATACTCTGATCCGGATATGAAAGACAACGAATGAAAATGAATGAAACAAAACATTCTACTTATCTACATAGTGAGTTAGTTCTATGTTGTGAACAGGAAATCATATTGTTCTACTGTGGTTAGAAACATAGTTTATGTAAAAGTCATAAATCTCCATTATAGAGGTTCGGAATGTGTGATTCACTGGGAAAACTATCTCATCTCTTCATGACTGGGACAAAGGCAAAAGTAAAAAAGTATCACGAGCAGACCTCATCTAGGCGGACACAGGCAACTGGCGGGAGAAAAAGCAGGGGATTTTTGGGGGGATGGGTTGTCTGTGTGTGTGTGTGTGTGTGTGTGTGTGTGTGTGTGTGTGCGTGCGTGCGTGTGTGTGTGTGTGTGTGTGTGTGTGTGTGTGTGTGTGTGTGTGTGTGTGTGTGTGTGTGTACGTCTGTGTGTGCCTATCCTTGTTTGTCACTGTGTGTATGTCTATATGTGGGTGCATTTGTGAGTGTATGTGAGTGTGTATGTTTGCGTGTGTATGTATGTGTGTGCAAGTGTGTGTGCAAGTGTGCGCATGTGTGTCTGCATGTGTGTGTGTTTGCGTGTGTGTTTGTGTGTATACAGACGCACAGACATATCAAATTAAGTTCGAAGCAAATAACACGGCCGTGTTCCTGTTTGTGAAAGAGTAAAATTAGTCACAAGATGAAACGCACTAACAGAATCAATGAGTAACGGTAAACACAAGGCGCGAGAGCATCACAAGGTTACATGCAACTAATAGCTTTCACTATCCGTTTCCTCTTTATGTCTTTGTTCTTTATGTCTTTGTCTGAAACAAATTGCAAAATAGTGGCGTCTGTGGCCTCGTGCTTAGGCTACCGGACTCTTAATCGTGAGGTTGCAGGTTTGGGGGTTCGAGGCGGGGGTCCAACGTTGTGTCTTTGGGAAAGGCACAGGTGTATGTTAGTATTTTGGCGCCTATAAATGGCTGCTTGCACTGTATGCGTCCCAGGAAGTTGAGGTTGTTCCAGAATGCTCTCAGGTCTGCTGGGGTAATAGTATAGATTATGAAGCTCATAGAGCTTGCTGTTGCGCGGGGATTTGCGCTATACAAATGCTATCCATCTTCTTTTTTTTATTATTATTATTATTATTATTATTATTATTATTATTATTATTATTATTACAATTATCATTATAATAATAATTATTATTATTAATGATTTAACACCACTTTCAATACTCTAAGGTTATATAAGAGGCAGGACCTCCAGATTCAATGTCAACCCCCTCTAGGACAGAGCCAAATGGGTAGAGAGCCTTAAAATTTCTCCCTAAACAACCCAAATTCAAAACGCTCCTCTGAGGATTCGAACCAGGGACAGCTTTTCATTTTGCCAAGCATGATACCATGTGAACTAACGCCACGCCCCTGCACCGGACAGTGAAGTCTCAGCCTGGAACAGCGCATTATCTACCTACAGGAAGGGGTAAAAATGCCAATTTATTCAAACTACTGTACATTTTTTAATAAGCTGATTCATATTTACGCTTGGTGCAATCCAAAAAAACCATTTCAAACAACTGCTCATTTCTCTGCCAATTGATTTAAACTTGTATTTTGTACTATCCAAGAATGCCATTTCAAACTACTGTTTCTTTTCTCTGCCAGTTAAAATATACTTACATTTAGTACGATCCATAAGAGAGAGAGAGAGAGAGAGAGAGAGAGAGAGAGAGAGAGAGAGAGAGAGAGAGAGAGAGAGAGAGAGAGAGAGAGAGTGTGTGTGTGTGTGTGAGAGAGAGAGAGAGAGAGAGAGAGAGAGGGAGAGAGAGAGAGAGAGAGAGAGAGAGAGAGAGAGAGAGAGAGAGAGAGAG
>NW_004797386.1:33221-34463 GCF_000002075.1 Aplysia californica
TCTCCTCTCTCTCTCTCTCCTCTCTCTCTCTCTCTCTTTCGCTTTCTGTGTGAGTGTGTCCCAGAAAAAAATAATGGGCTAATGTTTTCAGGTGAATCATAGATCTAATTGAAGCTGAATTTTCAACCTAACTCACAAGTTCAACTTATTATCATTTTGCGGGGGGAAAAAATATTTCGCTGAATACCAAACCGGGCGTGCTCTTGCATATAAATCATTTTATTGATGCAGCTGATGAGAAGAATAACCCCATCCTACTCTCCCCTCTTCTCCCACTCTCTCCTCCTCTCCCCACCTCTACTCCCATCCTCTCACCCCCTCCTCTCCTCTCCCCTCTTCTCACCTCTCTTCCCTTCCTCCCACCCATCCCCTCCCCTCTTCCAACCCTCTCTCCTCCCCTCCTCTCTCCTCCCCTCCCCGCCTCTCCCCCCCCCTCCCCCCCCCTCCCCCCCTCACATCTCTTTCTGAAGAAATCCTTAAACTTAAACACACAAAAAACAAAAAAAAACCCACCCCACCCTCCCCAAAGACACTTTTCTTTCTATATATTCGCCTCCGATGTCTTTGTCTTAGAATTTCGGGTTGTACGAACACATTTCATTCTTTTAGTTTTCGAAAGAGTATTACAGCATTTACAGCACAGATAGGTCAGATAAGTGCCGAGAACAAGTGCAGAACTGGGAGCGTAACGACCGACACAACACGTTACTAAAGAAATTAGGATGAAAAAGAAACCAGACTGTTTCCAGCTTCTCAGACCACAACTAGACTTGGATAGAGTTAAGTCAGTACAAAGCTGTAAAAGCAGGGCGTAAAACACAGTTATCTGTTGGTTGTTACAACTAGGCATGTACACAAATCATTAACTGGAGAGTGACATACACAGTAAAGAAGGAAGACAGATATGGACGATAGATGTTTGATAGGATAGAAAGAGGAGATATAAAGACGATAGATGTTTGATAGGAAAGAGGCAAGGATATAATAATGACGATAGATGTTTGATAGGATAGAAAGAGGAGATATAAAGACGATAGATGTTTGATAGGAAAGAGGCAAGGATATAATAATGACGATAGATGTTTGATAGGATAGAAAGAGGAGATATAAAGACGATAGATGTGTAATAGGAAAAAGGCGAGGATATAATAATGACGATAGATGTGTAATAGGAAAAAGGCGAGGATATAATAATGACGATAGATGTGTAATAGGAAAAAGGCGAGGATATAATAATGACGA